>NW_028324198.1:5346208-5647142 GCF_054372755.1 Phalangium opilio
AGAATACCGACAGCTGTTAATTAAGCTAGATTACCAACAGGTGGTAAATAAGCTGGATTACCGATAGCTGGTAATTAAGCTAGATTACCGATAGCTGGTAATTAGGCTAGATTACCGATAGCCGGTAATTAGGCTAGATTACCGATAGCCGGTAATTAGGCTAGATTACCGATAGCCGGTAGTTAAGCTAGATTACCGATAGCCGGTAATTAAGCTAGATTACTGAATGGTCGTAAATAAGCTAGATTACCGATAGCTGGTAATTAAGCTAAGATTACCGATAGCTGGTAATTATCTTAGATAACCTACTGCTGGTAATTAAGCTAGATTACGGTCGGCAGGCAATAAAGCTAGATTACCAAAGGCTGGTAATTAAGCTATACTACCGACTGCTGGTAATTAAGCTAGATTACCGACTGCTGGTAATTAAGCTAGATTAGCGACTGCTGGTAAATAAACTAGATTAGCGACTGCTGGTAATTAAGCTAGATTACTGAATGGTCGTAAATAAGCTAGATTACCGATAGCCGGTAATTAACTTAGATAACCTATTGCTGGTAATTAAGCTAGATTACGGTCGGCTGGCAATAAAGCTAGATTACCTAAAGCTGGTAATTAAGTTAGACTACCGACTGCTGGTAATTAAGCTAGATTAGCGACTGCTGGTAAATAAACTAGATTAGCGACTGCTGGTAATTAAGCTAGATTACCGACTGCTGGTAAATAAGCTAGATTACTGACTGCTGGTAAATAAGCCAGAATACCGACAGCTGGTAAACAATTTGGGGGAATGGAATTGTGCCCGAAAACCCGAGACAAGTAAACTTTTGAAATTGATTACCTGTAAAATAAGTTATTTCAACGGAAAACGGTAATGGAACGTTGTTTTTTCTTAAGCATGCCTTTAAGTTTCAATTAAAAAGAAAAATTAATATCTGATCCTTCAGTCAAGTGATAACCTCAGTCTTATCGATACTTTTTTAAGTCTTGTTGTAATCAAGGCATTTTTGATTAATTCACTATGATTTCAAGTATGCCATTTGAATTCAAAATAATTTCAAGACTGCGTTTTGATTTCGAAATGATTTCAAGACTGCGTTTTGATTTCGAAATGATTTCAAGACTGCGTTTTGATTTCGAAATTATTTCAAAACGATTTCTAGAATTCATTATGATTTCACTACGATTTCAAGAATTAACTTTGATTTCAAAATGATTTCAAGAATTAACTTTGATTTCAAAATGATTTCAAGAATTCAGTTTGATTTCAAAATGATCTCAAGAATACAGTTTGATTTCAAAATTATTTCAAGAATAGTTTGATTTCAAAATGATTTCAAGAATTCACTGTGATTTCAAAATGATTTCTAGATTTTATTTTGATTTCAAAATTATTTCATGACGAGTGTACACTTGGTAGTAACCAACGTGGTTTAACCCATTGAATTAGGTCGAACTACGGTTTTGGGTCAAAGGAAATTGTTTGGGTTGAATTTTGGTAGTAACCACGTCCTGTTTCTTTAGGTTAGGGTTACGCTTAGGGTTAAAATTTCATTTTTACGTGCTTAAACAAAATGGCGTGTGAACTTTTTGAAGCTTACGCGGATTTAGACGAATTAGACGAAATAGAAGAAATAGAAGAATTAGAAAACATTCACCGACCAAAAAGGAATCATCTAATCGATGTTAAGGACGATTATGACTATTTGCAAAGGTATCGATTACCGAAAAATATCGTACAAGAACTTGAAATGCTGCTAAGACCCAATTTTTATTACGAAAGAGATATGAATAATGCATTGACGCCAATGAAAACAACTGCTATTTGCTTTACGGTATTATGCTACCGGGTTTCTATTCCTGACACCGCGTTAAATTTTTCCGTGATTTTAACCCAGGTTTCACTTTTTTGCGAACAAACGGCATTTGTTTTGCGATTTTCTATTACATTTTTAAATTCCTCGACTAGTTGTATAACTAATTCCTTTTCAAAAGTTGTAAAAGCCTTTCGACTTGCAGCAGATGAATCCGCCATTTTTAAAACCCACACCGCTGCCGCGAAACGAACAGAAATGACGACTAAAGTATTACGACCAATGAAATGAAGAGTTAGAGACAGGCCCGATCTTAAACTTGGTTTGAAGTTTTTAAACCTGGGTTGCCTAAACTTTGAGCTTATTTTACTGCTTACTACCGAAGCAAGACAAGGTCAACCCTAACTCACAACTGTAGCAACCATGGTTTGACCGAAGAGTTGAACTTAATTGGTTACTACGGCCGTTAAAGACGATATAGAATGGTAATAGTTTAAAACAAGGAGAAATAATCAAGGAGTTCTAGGTTATATATCACTGATTCTGATGCATTGTATACCTTGATATCCTCGAATATAACTTCTTGTTCCGAAACAGTGATTCATACCCGCATATACTGCAGCGTGCTGGGATTAATAACAATCCGTATGCCATGATATTTCAATATATCGTCCAAGTTATTTATGTCGCGATCAATATCCACCGTCAATTAGGTCGACAAGTGGGCTTTGAATACTTCCACCAAAATGATACCGCCGACGAAGTAGGTGGCCAAAATAACCTTCTTAGCGGCTTCGTATCTGTTCCGGAAATAGTCAGAGAGCAAAACAAGAGGCCTGCTTAACTTTGGCACGAAACGGGTCGCAAGCGCCATAAAATTGAACACGAAGAGAAAAAGAACGATAATCGTCCACACCTTCGAAAGACAAAGTTCTTAATAGATAAATTCTCCTAATGATGAAAATAGGTACACACCTCCGGACAAAAAACCTCAAAGATTCCACTAAGTGATATTTGGTAATCGGCTTCTTGGAAGTAAGACAGCGTGTTCGACTCGTATAACCACTTCGGGTAGGTAAAAGTTCGATTAAGCCTCCATAAGGAGGCCAGAGTATTAAAGTTAACTGTTGACCCTCTAAGATAAACGTCTCCATCCTAAATCAAATTTAATGTAATCGAAATATTTCCTAATACTTTTTAATCCGAAAACCAAACTTACCGTCTTAAAAATATCATCACTGGGAATGTACGTTACGTTCAGTCCACCATTAAATATTCAACGGTTATCTTAACCTAAAATAATCTGGTAAAATTTTCAAATTTTACCTGCCATTAAGATAATATAGAAATTCCAAAGAGAGCCTATCCCCTGGGTGAAATTTTCCAATGTCAAAAACGTTCTTCTCAACGTCATAATCTTTCTGAAATAATATTTTACATTTCATTTTTCAACTTGCCAAGAAAGTGTTGATATCGCCACGAGTAGTAATAGGAGCGCATTATTATCATTGAAGCGTTAACTACATGATATTGTCCAAGTTCAAGGAAACAGCTCGCTATATAGGTTCATTACGGTATACGACAGTTTGGTCTTGCCGATTTGGTCTAGGGACAAATTGATCATAGGACAGTTAGGTCTCGAGACAATTGGGTCTTGGCGCAAATGGGTCCCGGAACAATTGGGTCTCGAGACAAATTGGTCCAGGAACAATTGGATCTCGGGACAGATTGCTCTCTGGACACGACAGTCTCGTTTAAAAAAATGTCATCCCTTCAGCATGTTTTTAACCAGCCAAATTTAACCGAATCAAACCAAACAAAACCTTACCTAACCAAATCAAATATAACCAAACCGAACCTAAACTAACCAAACCTAACCTAACCCATCCCATCCCAACCCAACCTTGTTTGGAGATAAGAAGATTATTTATATGAGTACTAGCTGTTGCCCAAGGCGTCGCTCGCGTGTAATAAGAACTTCCATCAAAACGATATAAAGAATGACTAATATTTTTATAGCACCCTAGGAGCGAAGGCACTCGGCGTTGCCCGTCGGGATATTTTTTATTATATTCCATGCGGACATAATTCCATAAAGAAGGGTTTTTAAGTTTGTGGCTGCCATTTAAAAAGATGGCAACAAGTCGAACCCAAATGACCATTCAGCCCGTATAAAGGTAAAGGAAACCAGTGTACTGAATATTTGTGAATTCGCTTCAAACACGTGGACTTTGTTGCATAGAAAAGTTATTTTACATTTCTGGTCGCCATTTTTTAAGATGGCGGCGGATTGGAAAAACATTTCTTAGTACGCGCCTACTAATTATGAGTCACGTTTCTGCAATTTTCAGCCATCTAGGGCAAGCGGTTTGGGCTGGGCGTTGATTATCAGTCAGTCAGTCAGTCAGCACTTTGATTTATGTAGATATAGATTCAAAACCCCCCTCTTAGCACGAACAATTTATTATGAATAATAGAAAATGTTATGAAAAGAGGAGAATATTTTGGAAGATGAGACAAAGAATTATTGGGACCATTGTTTTGGAAAAGGTGACAACTAATTAAGTAATCCAATAATAAGGAGACCAAACAATTTCGAGACCAAATAATCACGATACCAAATAGTTCCGAGACCAAAAAATTACGAGACCAAATAGCACTGAAATCAAAAAGTCCCGAGACTAAAATGGCGAGACCAATTATTTTCCAGTTCCGGGTTCATTATACCTGGTTTTTAACACCATGTGTACAATTTGTCTATTTTCGCACTTGCGGAGATTTATTTGGTATGTGATTTATATATAAAGCATGCTGTGTCAATGTCTGTTGTTCCGGCAACGGTATAGATTCCTTTTAGTTTCACTTTCAAATTATGTGACAAAAAGAGCACACCGAGGCGCTTCAAAGTAAGATACAGGTGCATTAACGCATAATTAATACTTACTCTTAGTATCACGACGTTCATAGACATATTTGAGGCGTAGCAAAAAAAAAAGCAACGACTTGTTTCTTCTCGTTCTTCTTATAACTGAAATTCAAAACGATTTGCGAAGCATTTCAAAGTCTAGAAAGAGGCAATTGGAGAACTACCCTTTCTAATGCAATCCACCTATCGAAGTAGAGCGGTGTTTTTGTTCGCAATGATAGCGTTCTTTAACAACATGTTTATTGACGTACATTAAGTATTGCGGTAGTAATTTGCCCACGATTTAGAATCTCGCTAATGGTGTGTTGGTTCCATTAGAGAAACAATCGGAATCGATACAAATGGACTCTACATTAAATTGCATGATTTTTAATTTTTTCCTAAACAATCTCTGTTTATTCTTTAATTACCCTGAAACCCGGACAAATCGATTCGACCAGTTTTACTACAGAGAAAGAAATATTTGCCAATCAAAAGGACAGTCGGCCAAAATGGTCCATTTGTTGGATAGTAATTCACAAGAATATGGCCAACAAAAGGAGTTGCGATTGAACGCAATTAGAGCCAAAATAGGGTTGTAGAAATGCACTTAAAAATGCTGTTGATCAACAAGTTGCATTGGCCTCAAATAATAATAACCACTTTTCAAAATAAAAGAGTTTTTCGGCTGTCTATACAAACAATACCAGAAATAAGAAATAAAGTGACATTCGAACAAAAAAGCATATATATCTAGGCCAAGCTTCGCTTTGAAACTGCTAAATCGTAAAGAGTTCTAAGATAACATGTACTGTACAGCCAAGTTTTATATTAAGTTTTTAATTTCCAGTCGAATTTGTAAACTCTTAAAGTGTTAGAGTCACCAAAAATCGCTATTTTTAAAACTAAAAGGTTTTATTCCCATCTGAAGGATCAAATCTTTCTGATTCAGAATATCTATTTATATAATCAGGAGCAGATGACAAAGGAGTCTCGGACGCTAGCTTCCATAATGTAGAGGGCAATGGGATCCGCGAACGTCACGGTTATTAACCAAAATCATTACGCCAGTGCCCCCTCTCGTAGGAAATTTGAGCTTTATTTTCCAACCAATAGCGTGGCTGCAAAGTCTCGAAAGGAGATCTGGGAAATCGCGTCTGGAGCCTCTCTTTAAAAATACGTATCGTCTGCTTATAATTAGCCTAGGCTTAACGAGTATTAGAGTTAAAAATGGATTTCAACGGCTTTTTAATCTTTTTTTAGACTAAAATTGATAATGAAAAGCCCAGCGAGTAACGTATGTACACTATTAAAAAACTAAAATGTGTTTCAGTGCCAATTTTTTCTTAATTTCGTCTTGAATTAAATGATAGCTACAAGAGGTTGGGAAAAGAAATCACTCACGATCTTTTAAAACCCAAAAAGTAAGAGACAGTGATTTCGTTTCCAACCTCTTGTGGCAGTCAATTAATTCAAAAACATACGGAATATTTTGGCCCTAAAACACATATATAACATTGTGTTTCGGCATCTTTTAAAACCTTGCTTTATAATTTGAAAACCCGAGCCCAATCATTCCAGGCGGCACAAATTGTTAATTAAGCCTTGGCTTACCTGGCTTTCTCTGCTAGTTTGGACTTAATTTACTATTTAGTAGGTTTAAAGTCACAAAATGTAGGCCTAGTCTTATCTTTTATCTTAATACCAACGGTTACAGCTGTTTGAATAAAGTATAATTATATTGTGTATATTTATGTCGCGATCGGATAAGACGAACCTCAGTTGCCACCGTTAGTCCGTTATTACAAAACAAATTCCCAGCAGACTTTGGTGCCAGATATAATCCACCAAAAGCATCGTCTGCTATAATGTCTGATAGCGCGTCTATGGCAAACGATACCGCTACAGCTGTGACGTACGCGGGTGCCATTGCCCTCTATATTGTGGAAGCTAGCGTCCGAGACTCCTTTGTCATCTGCTCCTGATATAATGCATTATAATTTTCCAAATATTATTAAAACCCCGGCTTTCGGAACCTACTCGCAGAATTTTTTCAAACCATTTTGACAGTTCAATACTCCATATACCCCTGGTGACGTCACGATTCGAGCGCGCGTGAGCACGCGGCACGTGCGACTCCGCAAGTCCTATTTTTTTATTGATAGGTGGTGCTTTTATAGTGATCGAATTTGACGCGCGCGATGTTTAAAAACTAGGCTTAGCTCTCGTAATGAAATCTGTCTCGTGCTGGTCAACCTCTTATGACGTCACCAGGGGTATATTTATAATTCCGTTTAAATGAGGTATTTGAAATATCAATTTTCTTTTTCATATTACAAAATGAATAAATTTCTATAAGACTTTTTACCTTGGATCTACTGTTATTATAACCCAATTGATGTTTTAAAACGAAAATTAGCTAGTTTTCAAAGACGTGGCACTAACACTTTAAGGATCCATCAGGGACACAATAGGGGTACCAAATGGGCTCTATTTTCACTTTTTGGAGATTTACTTGGTATGTGAGGATTTTACATTTCATGCCGTGTCAAATTTCATTGTTTTCTCAACGTTATAGATTCCTTTTAGTTTAAAATTACTTGATAACCAAGAGCACACCGAGGTGCTTCGAAGTAGGAAACCGGTGCAATAAGGCATAAGCATGGATTAACTAACGTTAGCATTAGTTAATCTATGGACATGTTTGAGCAGTCGTCGGAATGTCGAGTAGACGGAAACACCGACTAGCCGACCCGACTCAGTTTTACTGCAGAGAAAGAAATATATGACAATCGAAAGAACAGTCGGCCCAATGGTCCATTTTATGGACAGTAATTCACAAGAAAAAGGCCAAAAAAAGATATGTCGACAGACTGTCTTTAATTAGAGCCAAAATATATTTGCAGAAAGACAGTGAAAAACGCAGTCGGACAAAAAGGTACTTTGGCGTTGAATAAAACTTGAAAATTATTCGTCTCTAGCGCGACTGTTGAGATACTATCCCGGCTGTTATTGGAACATTAACATTTGTTTTTTTCGCAATGACCTAGACCCTACTCCTAGCATTCAAATTTGAACCTACTAGGCATATAATTTGCGAAATATCTCAAGTGATAGTTGTCTTATTTTTCCTTATTTGGTCACTGATTTATACTCAGAAATCATCAAAATTCTAAGATGGAAGCAGAGATGGAGACTTTAATTTTTTGTTTTAGGTAGTATTTAATTTATATGGAAATATTCTATATAAATAGAAACATGTTTCAAATATTCTACATAAATAGAGACATATCTCAAATATTCTACATAAATAGAAACATGTCTCAAATATTCTACATAAATAGAAACATGTCTCAAATATTCTACATAAATATAAACATGTTTTATGAAATTGATTCAAACAAAAAACGTTACCAAAACTTAACAAGCATTACCTATAACCATCTTCACTCAAAAATCAAATTAAATTCACAATTGATCATTAATTAATAACGAAATACCTTAAATTAACATTGTAAACATGATACTAGCACTTTAAACTTAGCCCTATCCCTTTAAAATAAACTGGAAAGAAATTCACGGTTTCTTACAGTAAAAGCCCACCAAAATTGACACCGATCTTTCTAGAACTATCCTATACCCCTATATTCATAGTGCAAATTTGAAATACCAAGCCACTACAGTATTTTCTAAGAACGCAGAGAAATGTCTCGCTTATTTAGACCCCAAGCAACAAGACCCTGAGTCACTATCCTGGTACCTGGCCTGAGAAACTACTAGAACATTTTTTTAACCCTTAAACTGACCAATCCGTATTTGGTCCCTAAACAAAAAGTTTTGCCCATTCGCTGTTAACATGAATCCGCCCGGCTACGTCATAAATATGGTCCACTATTCGCCAAACCAAAGTCAATCAACAAACATTATTGTCCCAGAGATCCTTACGAGAAACTAGAAGTTATATATACGAAGTCCCTCCTGTCCCACCCTCAGTCGATACCTAAACTGTCTTAACGAAACCCTGTCGGCTCATCCTTACGAATCCTAAGACGTACGGAGTAAATTTTAAATCGAAACTTTTATATTATTCATTTTGATACCTTAATTTTTAATCAATTTGAATCCTTAATTTTTTCGGAAAAGAAGCTCGGTGACATTTTTTTAAACCCTTAATTTTTGAAGAAGAGAAGGAGCGCGAGTGCGCGAAATATTAAAAGGAAAAAAATAATAATTAACCCTTAAATCGAGAAAGAAGAAAAAATAACCCTTAATCCTTAAGAATAATATGGAAGAGGAGCCACTTGTCGTAAGAAATTCAAAATTTTAAACTATTTTGATAAACTGACTTGAAACTATGGTTAAAGGACTTTGATTATGGTTGACGGATTGATTCAATTTTAAAAAAAATCTTAACTTTCTATTTTTGAACATTATTATTTTAGTGCATAACTGCACAATTTAGCCTAAACACCAGTAAAATTTAAATTTGAAACTTAAAGGAGACATTCCATAGAGGTTATAAAGTACAAACCTCTCTTAGATATAAATTTGATTTTTTTGTTAACTTCCTTTTTTGACCCCTATAAAAGTTTGTGAAAGTTTATGAACAAAATTGAATATTAAAAATTTGGATTAGAATCTATTTTGACTCTCAATTGACACATACCATCAAACGCGGTCACTTTTGATTCAGAAATTTTATAAGCCCCTCGTACCCGTTAAAAGGCCTTAACTCTCCACAACTGACTGCATTCTAACATCTTGTCTAGCGTTAGCAAGGTTGAATCATAAGTAAAAAGAGGTAGGTGTTTATCTTATACTTTAACCCCTCTAGTAAGAATCAAACACTCCACCTTACCCCCATAAAATCTTAAAGAGCATAAAGAAAAGGCTTATAAATTGGCGCACTCAGCAGGATCCGATACTTCGGAATCTTATCAATATGATGGATTTTGACATGTCTTGAAGAGAGTCAAAGTTGGTTCAATTAATAAAAACCCCTGAATTATTTTCAGAAAATATTGAGAAAAATCGAGCAATCAAAATGACGGACATTACCCTTAACTCGTCAGATCTAGTATTATACATCTCCATTAACATAATGTTATTGTTGGTAGGAATTTCGTATGATAGAATCTTAAATTTTTTGAGAAACCTTATTATGAATATCGGTATTTTATTTCGACGTACAAACAATGATAAATCTATCCATACCCATTATTTAACACAATTAATTCTACAAAATGTTGAATCCCAAAAAGAATTAACTGAGACTATTGCTGCTTTACGAGATGGCCTGAAAGACTCATTAGAAGCCCATAGAGGTTCCCCTCCCCAATCTTTGAGTTCTAATGTGAGTTCGAGTTCGGAATCTGATACCCATCAAATTAAAAAGAAACGTACCCATATGAAAGATATGCAAAAATTCCCCGAAGAAAATGTTATTGATAAAGATGAAACCCTTAGAAGAGTCGAAAAGACTAGAAAGGAGGAAGACAGATTAAATCCTTTATTTACATCAACCCCTTATGTCCAAAAAGAAACCGGAAAGAAAGTATACCTCCCCTCGACAATACGCGAAGAAAAAAATACGGAAGAGGAAGACCCTTTTGCGACACGAGTAAAAGAATTTTTCAAACCCCTACTAACGATACCTTGAGACCAAATAGAGAGGAACTTCTTCCAAGAAACGAACCTATAGAGGAACCTACACTAAATCAGACTACATTTTTTCAAGAAAAGTTGAAAAGTCCTATATTTCCTGTATATGAGAGAGAACATGAGATATCAAATATTCCTGATATTACTCAAATCCCTCGCGGAGAAAACTTACAATATTCAACCCCTAAAAATCGAACTTTACCTATTCCTCAATTCACGATAAGATTTAATGGAGAATCAAACCCTATAGAATTCTTATATAGCGCGTACGAGTATGGGATGATAACAGGCGTGACACGTCAGGAATTATTGACCCACATACCCCTAGCATTCGAAGGGCAAGCTAAGAAATGGTATTGGAAGAATATAAATCATTTTCATACTTGGAATGACTTTGAAAATAAGTTTAAAGAAAAATATTTGGGAGATGCTTATTCCAAAATAATCAAGAGAAAAATTCAAACAAGAAGGCAAAGACCCAATGAGAGCCCTGAAGATTATGTTCAGGATATGATAAATATTTATGATGAATTACCCTCTATCCCCTCTTAGCAAGATCGATTAGACCATATAATTTTTGGATTAATGCCCGAATATGAAGCCCTATTGAACTTGAAAACTTGTACCACAGTTGATGAACTTTTAGAGGTAGTAAAGCAACTTCAACCAGTGATGGGAGTTTTACACCCTCGAAATCAAGGAAGAAACGAACCCCGAAACCCCTTAATCAACAAATTCTGCAATTATTGCAAGGAATACGGACATTTTGTTTATAACTGCCCAAATAAAAGAAGTAGACCGCAAGAAGTAAACTTACCCCTTGAATCGTATCTTCCATCAGCTAGGCCTAAATGCTTTGTATGTAATTCTACGGATCATATGGCTAGGGATTGTCCCCCAAAACCAAATTATCAATCAAGAGAAAGAATAAATGTAGAACAAAATACCACTCCTAAAAGAACGGTTGAGATAACTGTCCCACAATATGAAAACGTGATTCACGTGATACATAATTTTGACCCTGCAACTGGAAGTATACCCTTACAATTACCCAATGGCAATTATGCTGCAATCTTAGACACGGGAGCATGTAGATCATTTATGGTCAAGAATGTCGCTGAAAAAGCTTACCCAGAAATGAACTTTGATCAATTGAAAACGACGAGAGAATTCGTTTCAGCTTCCCCTAACAGTCCTCTTAAAGCTGAAGGCCCAATTAAACTTCCTGTACAATTAGATGATGAAATGGGACCCCCTATGGAAATTGAATTTTACATAATTGAGAAAGCAAAATTTTCAATTGTACTGGGATCTGATTGGATGACAGATGTAGGAGTAAAACTGAACTACGAAGATCATAGTATCGCTTGCACAATAAATGGACAATACTGGATGTTTCCATTTATTCAAAACCCTAGAGCCACCCCTACTACTACGATCGTGACAAATGACATAAGTATGCCAGAAGATGTAGATTTAAACGCTAAAAAAACACTAGATTTGCAAAACCTATTCAATCAATTTCCCAATGTTTTCAGTAAGAAACCGGGTCGAGCTACGGTAACTACACATAAAATAGACACCGTATCACATAAACCTATCGCGTTAGCCCCTTGTAGAGTATCCCCTTCAAAACAAACTATTATAGAAGAACACGTTAGCAATATGTTGGAGGGTGGAATAGTTCGCCCATCCCAAGGACCTTGGATTAGTTCCTAAAAAGACTGGAGGTACCAGATTTTGTGTAGACTATAGAAAGATAAACGAGATAACAGTTAAGAATATTTACCCCTATCCTGATGTCAATGAAGTGTTAGACTCTATTGGAACCTCTATGTATACTACTACGATTGACCTATTTTCGGGATTTTGGCAACTACACATGGATTCAGCGTTAATTAGCAAGACCGCATTTATAACTCACTCTGGAAAATATGAATTTCTAGTCATGCCTTTTGGATTGGTCAATGCTCCGGCGTGCTTTGCTTATCTGATGAATGAAGTATTTCCCCCTAGTGTAAGAAGAGAACACAATACGAATGTATATAGAGACGATATCATTGTTGCATCCCCTTCTTGGGAGAGACATTTAGAAGACCTGAATTACGTATTCACTCGCCTTAAATTTCATGGATTGACCATAAGAATTGATAAATGTACATTCGCCAAATCGGAAGTTCCCATGTTAGGACACTTCGTTGGACAAAAAGGAATTCGTCCTGACCCTAATAAAACTGTACCATTATTACAAAATCCTTCCCCTACGAATACTGATGAATTGGCTAAATTCATGGGACTGGCAGGATGGTTTAGACGTTTAATTCCTAACTTTGCTGATATAGCTGCACCCCTAAACAACCTTAGAAAAAAGAATGTCCCTTGGACTTGGAATGAACTTGAAGAACAGGCTTTCCAACAATTAAAGGAAAAACTTGTTTCACCCCCTATTTTGGTTGCCCCCCTAAAAGATGGCGAGATGATAATTCATACAGATGCAAGTGAAATAGGTTGGGAGCTGTATTACTTCAGGTACAGAACGATTATCCCAGAGTTATTCATTATGCCAGTAAAACCCTGAACTCACATGAAAAAACTATTCTATTACTGAGAAGGAATGTTATGCAGTCGTTTGGGCTATAAAGAAGTTTAAATGTTATTTAGAGGGCATTCATTTTAAAGTCATAACTGACCATGCCGCTTTACAATGGTTAATTTCGTTGCACGACCCTCACGGAAGACTAGCAAGATGGGCTCTCAGTCTACAAAATTATGACTTCCAAATCATCTATAGACCTGGATCGAAAAACAAACTAGCCACCCCCTTTCACGTGCTAGTACTACAGAACAGAAAATGAATGAAAATTCCCTTACGGAGGATGAAACAGGCGAAGACAAAGAAGAATTGAAACATAACATCCCTACTTACCCCTACGACTGGTTTTTGGATAGAAACAAGTTGATGAAGTCTACCAGTACTCAAACCCATATTACGGAATCACAATATGTGATCATGGTTAAAGAAGAGACAGATGATGGAGCATTTGAAGATTTACTATTGGTGATCCAAAAAGAACCCCTAGCCGAAGATATACCCATTAAAATTTTAAGCCATAAAGAATGGATAGATAAACAAACGAACGATCCTGAGATAAATTAATTTTATGGGGATCCCCAGTTGTTATCTAATCATCCCAAATACGTGAAATTAAATGGCCGGATTTATCTGAAACCCACGGAGGAAGAATATTATCCAAGACTATTAACCCCTATAGACGCGAGAAAGAATGTGTTGGAAACCTACCATGATGCGCGTTATGCCGGACACATGGGCATTGATAAAACCTACGAAAAAATAAAAGCCAAATACTATTGGGAAGGTATGAAAAATGACATTAAACAATACATACAATCATGCGTCGTATGTCAAAGAACAAAAACTGAAAGACAAAAGAAACCTGGACTTATGATGTCAACTCTAAATCAAGGCCTTGGAAATTAATCGGCATAGATCTGATGGGTCCCTTTCCCAAATCCCCTAAAGAAAATACCATGTTACTAGTTATGGTTGATTATTTTACTAAAGCCATAGAGTTACAACCCCTTAAGCGAGCCACTGCTATTGATGTTGCAAATGCTTTAGTCGATCATGTGATTGCTCGATATGGAGTACCCCTACGTTTAGTATCGGATTCAGGACCTCAATTCATTGCTGATGTTTTTGGAGAGGTCATGTGTTTGCTCGGTATTAAACAAAGTTTTACGAGCATTTATCACCCTCAATCAAATTTAACTGAAAGATATAACCAAGTGGTAAGTAGGCTATTAGCCACTTATATTGGAAATGATCATAGAAACTGGGATAAACATATTCCCTTAGTGAGGTTAGCTATGAATAATACCCCTAATGATACAACTGGATATACCCCTAATTATTTGAACTATGGTCGAGAAATAAGATTACCAGGAGACCCCTTACCTGAAGGTTTTGATGAGCTTCCTCCTATCTCGACAAATTTTAAAAAACAACTAAATGAAGCTTATGAAAATGTGAAAAGAAATGTTACTAAAGCTCAGGATAAAAATAAAAAATATTATGATGCTCATCATAGAGACTATACCCTTACAATCGGACAATTAGTGTGGATTAAAACACACCCCCAATATAGTGCGAGCGCACACTTTACACAAGAAGTTGGGAAACCAAAATAAACCTCTCCGAGCCGAGACGAATTTACTTTCCAAACACAGTTCCGCAAGCCAATGAGGCAAACCGGAAATACATAGTTCTAATCGGCGAGATATTGCCATGATCATTTAGTTTAAAGCGTTTTAATAATTTCCTGCGTATCCACAATAATTCTAATGAGGACCTAATATCTATCACTTAAATGTATATTTAACTTTCGGCTCAATCTAAACCGTTAAGACCTCCTATAAGAGGACATAAAACAAGGTCAATTATGGTTAAGATCTAGGTTATCTTATCTCATAGACCCAGTCGTTTCAACACGTATGGAGAGATGAAGTATTAACATTCTTATTATTTAATGAAGCTAAAAGTTACGTTTACACTATATATAAATGTAGTAAAGATGAATTAAAAAGTAAACACCAAATTTTAAATGTTAATATCAAAAGATGTTCTTGGAATATTGAGATGAAACAGAGCTTTATAGCTACAAAACTACTAAAAGAATCGTAATGCCGAAAAATATTTAAGTATTTCCATTTAATATTCTGCAAAAAGAAAATGTTATCGTTTTGTAAGAGATCTTTTCACCCTACTCGCTTTATATTAACTTTGATATGCGTGTACTGTTTCGATTCAGATGCAATCTTCATTACTCGTTCTATATTAACTCTCACTTGTGTCAGTACATAGAAATAAGTTTATCTTAAATAATTAATTAAATATAAATGATATTAATTATTTTAATCGCCAGTAAATAACTTTAAAAATAGTTAAATCGTTTAAAATAAAGTTGTTCCTATTTTCTTTCAAAACTTTGCTAATATTGACATTTAAAGTGAAGGGTACCCCTCTTGCCTGCTTTCTTCAAATTTTGGGGTATATATACGATTCGTTTCCATTATAATAATAGATAAAAACGCATTCGCGTGAACCGATGGTGGAAGCCCTGCCATTGGGAGGCTAGACGTTTCTCGTAACCCTAGCCGATCGCCGCGTATATCTTGAAACCAAACGTTGACGAAGGAAAAGAAGCCAGAATAGACTGACTGACGTCCATGTGGAATGGACAAAGACCTGAAGATGGTGGTGCATAGAAGCTGGTGTCAATGTGGAATTGACGAAGAACAGAAGATGGTGGTGCATAGAAGCTGGTGTCAAGGGGGAATGGACAAAGACCTGAAGATGGTGGTGCATAGAAGCTGGTGTCAATGTGGAATTGACGAAGAACAGAAGATGGTGGTGCATAGAAGCTGGTGTCAAGGTGGAATGGACAAAGACCTGAAGATGGTGGTGCACAGAAGCTGGTGTCATTGTGGAATTGACGAAGAAGAGAAGATGGTGGTGCATAGAAGCTGGTGTCAAGGTCAAATTGACGAAGAACAGAAGATGTTTGTGCTTGGAAGCTAGCAAGTACAGACTAGTGTCCATGTGGAGTGGACGAAAACCAAAGCTGGTGGTGTTGGAACTCAAGTACAATAGCCAGAGGAGACAAAACCAAATTTCCGTGAACTGTCAATGCAGTCCGGAAATTGGGAACACGTTTGCTCCGATACGCAAACTGCGAACGCGGTCACGTGGGGTCTGACAGACAGACACACAGACAGACAGACACGGCCGGTGTAATACCTCTCCATGACATACGTCACTCGGAGAGGTAAAAATTAGCACCCAAATATGAAGGACCTTTCGTGATCGTTGCTCGGGTCAACAACTTAGACTATAAAATAAAAGATCCAAATACGGGAGATGAAATCGGTACTCATCATATATCCAATCTGAAAGTTTTTCACGATCGCGTCGGACCGATAATCACTGAACAAAAAGATAATGCGGCTACTACGATCCCCAAAGAAAGTATCCCCTCGAAAAGAAGGTATTTTCATAGAAAAAGGAAAGAAACCCCTAGAAAGTCGAAAGAAGAAAAGAACTGTGCAGCCCCTAAGTGTACTATAAATGAGATTACCGATACTGTTATAGACTGGATTCAGTGTGACAACTATGAATCTTAAATTCACATTCATTGCATAAATATGACTAGAGAACAATCACAAACTCTTCCACATTACTATTGCCGAACATGCGAACCCATGATTACTTTTCACATGATTCAAACACCAGTTTTAGAACCATGTCCAGCTGATGTTTCCCTAGTATTCCATCTTTATCCGGATCTACCTATAATCTCAGTCCAAGGATATCATCAAATATCTGAGGAAACATCCCCACCACAAACCCCTATCAACGACCCCTATTTGGACTCCAGTCTGGAGGAAGATGATCTAACGTCAGGAGGAGCGAGAAGGAGAAACCGCCGCCGCCGACGTCAACAAAGATCAACAACCTCGTTCATGGATCCTCTGCCTACCAGACCTGTAATTCAACCCATAGCCAGCTGGGAAAGAGAACGCACTTTTAATTCACCAGTTCTTAATACCCCTACCATCGAACAATCATTAAACTATTGGCATGAAAATATTAATTTAATTATGAACCCCCCTTCAAACCCCTATAACGATAATTTTGAAAACTGGGGTACAATCGAAGTAAATGAATCTGAAAATCAAAACCCAAATTCTAATGCCTTAAACGAAGAAGTGTGGGATCTGGACCCTTAACACAAAATTTAATTATTAATACCCCTGTTATAGAGCCTTCCATTGAAAATCTAAACGTCGACCCACAATTACTTGCAAACGGCTCGAACCCTCCCTCATCCTTAGATAATCAAACGCAAGTTGTTGCCAATATTAGACCTCCTCCAAACCCCCAAAGACGTTCATATGAGACCAGAATCGACGATGATGGTACTCATTTCTTCTTGTTAAGACCCCCTACCGTCCAACGCATTAGATTAAATTACCCCAAGAAAATCATTGTTGTTAAAAATTCTTCTACTGGCTACCCTAGAATCAATGACCCTTACCATAAAGACAGAAGTTCTGCTACCCCCCAAAAATATGAAGAAATGAGATTGAGAGTCGACGCTGGGATATTCCCTACCCCATCTATTAATTGTCTAACTTGTCATGCCAATGGTCATCAAGAGACAAGAAAATGAATGTATTAAAAATATCCCCTTAACCCCTAATGAGAAATCGGAAGACACCCAGGACCTTGAAATTACTAATAATATTACCAGTCCCCATTATCAAACCCCTCATAGACGCTGGGTGAAACCGGAATTCTATTACTTAAAGGAAAATACCTCCAGCAGGTATAGAAGATAAACATTTATTAACTCATTCACCCCTATTTTATTTCTAAACATTTAATCTACAAAATATACATTTTTTTAAATTTTCTATTATGGTGATGGTAAGATGGATATGTTAGGTTCGGGGACGAACTTTTAAGAAGAGGTGGGGATATATAACCATCTTGTTTCGAAAATCAAATTAAATTTTCAATTAATCTTTAAATTAACAACGAAATACCTTAAATTAACACTATAAAGATAATACTAGCCCTTTAAACTTAAACCTTTCCCTTTAAAATAAACTGAAAAGAAATTATTTCGTACAATAGATGAGGAACTAGCCCATCAATGTTGACACAGAACTTTCTAGAACTATCCTATACCGCTATATCCCCAGTGCAAAATGAAATACCTAGCAACTAATATACTTTCCAAGAACCCAGAGAAATGTCACGCTGATTTAGACCCCAAGCAACAAGACCTTAATTCACTATCCTGGTACCTGGTACCTGGCCCGAGAAACTTCTAGAACATTTTTTTTTAAACCTTAAACTGACCAATCCGTATTTGGTCCCAAAACAAAAAGTTTTGCTTATTCGCTGTTACCATGAATCCGCCCGGCTACGTCATAAATATGGGCCACTATTCGCCAAACCGAAGTCAATCAACAGACGTCATTGTCCCAGAGATCCTCGCGAAAAACTAGAAGTTATACCGGAATATACAAAGTCCGACCCTCAGTCGATTCCTGAACTGCTTAACGAAACTCAGTCGGCTCATCCTTAAGAAAACTTTAGAAGTCCGGAGATTTTATTTTATATTGAAATTTTTTTTTATTCATTTTGATACCTTTATTTTTCGTCAATTTGAATACTTATTCTTTCGAAGAAAACTCGGAGATATTTTTTTAAAACCCCTAAGTTGAAGAAGAGAAGGAGCGCGAGTACTCGAAATATTAAAAGAAAAAAAAATTATTTGTTACCACGCTTGCGATATTCGTAAACTCGCCCCACGTGGCCATAAAAGCCTTGGCTAATACTAAGAATAACTACTACAGTTCCTTAGATTCAATCATACTTTTATTTAACTAAATTATAAACTAAATGCCGACTTGTATTATACAATTAAAGAACTTAAACATAACGGATGAAGTCATATACTAGGGCAAAGCCCTTCGCTCGAGCGAACTACACTGTTAGAAAAGTGAGTCCAATGACTGTCCAAATTTGCACAAAGTAATCCAAATTTGGATGGCAAGTGATGTAAGGGTCCAAAAATGGTAGCTTTAATCCAAAAATGGATGCTTTCGATTCTTGGTGCTAAAACTATCCAAATTTGCACAAATAGTCCAAATTTGGATGGGAAGTGATGTAAGGGTCCAAAAATGGTAGCTTTAATCCAAAAATGCATGCCTCCGATTCTTGGTGCGAAATCCATCCATATCTCAACATAAACACCCTAGACTCGAACAAAGAGGGGTTAAGGTATATAAAACGGTTTAGGTAAAAAGGGGCGAGCGAAATGATATTTGAGGATCACCTTTATAAATATTTACCTATTTCTCATCAATCATTTCTCTTTATTGATAAGCAATTGCAGAAGTTAAAACAAAACACAGACACGTAGATACAAAGGATCTCCCCAGAGATGCAAAAATCCACTCTACCTACAATATTTCAGAGAGTCACGCTTGAAACATCTTTTGATTATTTACCTCAAAACGACTTCTTAATTCCGTTTTTATTAACCAACGATATCAATACTCGTCATACATTAACTTTGGAAAGAGCTTCATGTCTTAATTACTCGCTTTATATAAACTATGAAATGTATCCAGTGACCCAATCTTTCTTATTCGTCCTATATAAACTTTGACTACAGATTTTTTGGTTAAGATAGGTTTTTCTCAAATATTTTATTAAAATTATTTGATATTATTTATTTTTATCGAGAGTTACTTATTATACTTTTAGTTGTATCGTTTTAAGAGAGGTTTTCCCTATTATCATTTGAACCTAGCTATTATTGGCGTTTGACTCCTAGAATATGCCTCTTTGGCGAGTGTCTAAAAGACCAGAAAATGTTGTAGTTTGATTGGAGATGACAGAAAAGAGAATAGTTGTCAGTGAACCTGCGATTGTACAGTATTCCAATATTCCACAATTCCGTTAACTGTGAATACAGTCCGGAAATTGAGAACACTTTTGTTCAAATTAGGAAACTGCGAAAGCAATCCCTTGGGGTGTAACAACGGACAGACAGGCACAAACACACACACCCTGACAGATAGATGGGTCGAGAACAGAAACTCTCCATAGCATACATCACTCGGTGAAGTAGAGAATCTAGCATACATATTGGTTACAAATGAGCCCAATATTATTCGACATTTGTCCAATGTAGGTTAGGTGTTACACCAATATGGGATCGATATTAGTCCAATATGGGCTCGATATAAGTCCAATATGAGCTTGATATTAGTCCAATATCGTTAAGAAATTTGTCCAATATTGGCTTGATATTAGTCCAATATTGGCTTGATATTAGTCCATTATTGGCTTGATATTAGTCCAATATTGGGAGGATACTAGTACATTTTTGCCCACTTGCGTAAAAATTGGATAACATCCTGACCATTTCTGGGTAATAATTGATCCCTTAAGAGATGATTCTGGATCCAATTTTGGATGAGACTCCAAATCTGGCTTATCGTTTGATCGTCCCTTTTTGGACACAAATTACGTTATCCAAAAATATACGAAAAACTGTGCTGTCTCAGAGTCAGCCGTTTGGATCCATTTACATCCAATTTTGGACAAAATTTTTTAACAGTGTACTACATCTTAGTAGTGAAGAAAGACTGACTTAATAATGATAAGCAGTCGATGCTTATATAGTACGGGAAAGGTCAGAGGTAACACTGGGTGTTAATCCTCTATGTAGCCTTACACCCCTGGAGTAGAAACTCAGGAGGTCCCTTAATACTACGGAAGGTTACAAATTAAACCCTTAAATCGCAAAAAAAGAATAAAAAAGAAAAAAAAATAATAATTAACCCTTAAATCGAGAAGAAGAAAAAATATCCTGAACCCCTAAGAAGAATATGGAAGAAAAACTACTTGGCGTAAGAAATTAAAAACTTGATATTATTTTGATAAACTGATTTGAAACTATGGTTAAAGAACTTAGATTATGGTTGACGGATTGATTCAATTTTAAAAATCTTAATTTTCTATTTTTTGAAAAATATAATTTTATTGCGTAACTATAAAATTTTACCCTAAATACCCTTAAATTTACATTTAAAACTTAAAGGCTGTAGGAGATACTCCAATTGAGGAGACATTCAAAAGAGGTTATAAATTACAAACCTCCCATAGATGTAAGTTTAAATTTTGCTTGAATTCTTATTTTGACCCTTAAAAAGTTTGTGAAATTTTGTGAACAAGATTGAATATTTTGTTGAATATTAAAAATTGGATTAGAATCTATTTTGACTCTCAATTGACACATACCATCACACGCGGTCACTTTTGATTCAGAAATTTTTTAAGCCCCTCGTTCCCGTTAAAAGGCCTTAACTCTCCACAACTGACTGCAATCTAACATCTTGTTTAGCGTTAGCGAGGTTGAATCATAAATAAAAAGAGGTAGGTTTTTGTCTTGCATCTTCGTAACCCCTCTAGTAAACCGTCGAACACCCAACCCCACCCCCTTAAACAACAAATGAAGAAGGCAGGCAAAGGCTTATAATGCATGTACCTTGCATGATGCTATCTATGTATTGGTCCAGGCCATTTGAACCGGGCCCCAGCAAACATTTACGAAACTCTACGACTATGTAGTGGCCAAAATGTAGTATTTTCGCCGTTATCGGATTAGCTTTTCATTCTAAAAAAAATACTCCTATCTTACTAAAAAACTCTCCCAGTCTTAAAGGTGTTATGCGTCATTCTTAAAGGCGTTATGCTACACTCTTAAAGGTGTAATGCAACACTCTTAAAGGTGTTATGCTACACTCTGAAAGGTGTTAAATAAATAGTTCTAGGTTAATTAATAGAGTCATGGGACGTTACCACAACTTGTTCGCTGTAGTGAAAGGTTTGATCAAGCAATACTTTTACTCTTTTATTCATATTCTCCTTTTTTGCGGCAAGATATATTGCAGCTGAAGTATTTAGAAAAATTGGCAATTATTCTGTCTGTTATTAAGGTATAATGAGAGGAAAGCGTTTTCATAGCATCCGAGTTGTGAATAGAACTTTTTATAACACTTTAATAACTAGTTTTTTTAGCTATAGCGCAAGCAAATACTTATACATATTTCAGTTGGGTAGATAAGTAAGAAGATAGTTCTCATTTTGACTCGGTGAGGTAAAATGTTCATTTCTCTAACTTGTTTTTCTTCTACTAGAAGGGTTTAGAAAATCGATCCAATTTGTAATGTATTCGTTTCCTCTACTAGGAAATGTTTTGGAAATCGCTTGAGGATTCCGTTTTTTAAAATGATCATTAGCAAAGTTTTAAATCACAAGTAGAATAACACGAGTTCAGATATGATTCCTTTGTTGACTAATGGATAAATTCATTTACATCATGAATATTGATTGTTCTGTTTTTCATCTTTCACCCCTGCACAAGTGCGAATACTAGATAAGAAAACCACGAACCCTGAAAATATTCATGAGATGCGAACCAGCTTGAAAGGTGGCAATGTTAGATCGCGTGTTATATAGCACTTTAAAGCTGATTGCTATCTTTCTGACACTTTGTATTTTAACGCGTACGTGTAACTACGCAATTCGAGTTTAAGTTGCGAATAGGCATATTCTACAGTCGAGTGTAACAGAGCCTAAACCTAGATGTGAAAACGGAAAAATATTTATTTCGTTGACATATTATAAAACTAAAATTTCGATTATTAACTTTAATCAAAGCAAATTTTCTCTGAGAGAGATCTTGGTATCACTTTTTGACGACCACCAGGATTTTAGTAAGAGGAAATAACATTCACTCAAAATTTCGATTTCCCAAGGCTGAAAATTGGAACAGATTTTTGATGAAAACCACTCACTTTCATTTTACGGAAGGGTAAGGTGCTACCGATTATCGTAAAGAACTTGCTAAGGAAAAGAGGGGGATACGGGTTCCATAGAACTTTGGGTAAACTAGCGGAAAAATTCAAACATAGTCTTATCGAAATCTTTGATTAATTTTCACATCGGACCGATCAGCGTAATCGGTGATATTCGCCTTGGAAGATGCGCATTCAATGTTAAAAGATAGGGAAGATTCCTAGTTTTAGTGGTGCTCTTTAATGCCTTACCCCCCACTGACTTGTATAAATCTCGGCGCAAAGCTACCTCAACACATGCTTAAAATATCCTGAAAGTTTGGTTTTGTAGGAACTAATAGTATTGATGTAACAGAAGGATATAGAAGGTTACGTTTCCTGGAATAAATAGACTATTTGTAGACAACAACGCCTGGTGGGGTGCTCCACTAAAAGTCTAGCTGTAGCGACGGAAAAATCGCTTCAAGGGGCTCTCTGGAAGCTTTTATACTACCAAAACCCCTGTATAGAATGAAAATATTTCCATTTGGTTGCTTTACTCCCAATGAAGATGATAAAAAAACAACACACTATCCTTAAGTAATAGGTTCATTTTTATTACGTACAGTGGTTAACAGACTCATATCATATTACATCTGGTATGTCTTCATCCATTTGCAGGTTTTCTAGTTCTGTTGCGTCTTCGCAAATAAGACGCGCAGCAGATTGGGGCCACGAACCTTTTTGTTCGTGTCTGCGGTAGCCCAAGTACCAAATTACACTACTTACGTGGGCACATGTGCCCACCGTTAGCGCCCCACCCTTGCAATTACAATACCACCGCTGAATGGCGTTCATTCCAACACCATTAGGAGTATATTGTATAAATGCCTGATGTTCGGTAGATTTGAAAAACTGGCCAGGTACTTTAACCCTAAGAAGGTTGTTTTCGACCTTACAGAGTTCGACTGTAAAAGTTCCTAACCGGTCAATTATTAGGCCGACGTATGATTCCGCTCTCCTTGTTTTAAAATCACTCATGACCACATCCCGCACGTCGTCTTCTGTAAGTACCGGGAAATCGTCGAGCTGGATATCGTTCAGTTTCTCCCATTTGGTAGGTTTTCTCGAAAGTCCGTCTCGTTCCACTCTCTCCTTTAGTTCATTTATTTGTCCTTTTGACGCTTCCATTCTTTGGACGGTGGCTTCCCAATTTCCTTTGTGCAGCAAATCAGGATGGAAGGCGTTTAGTAGTGCCGCCGCTATTCTAAGAAAATCCTTGAGTTGCAACAACAGACCTGATGGTATGCGGTGTTGCAATAGAGCAAAGACAGTCTGAAGGTGACCATTGCGCACCTCAACCGGCCATCGTAGGTACGTTACCATTCTAGAACGGTTAACCTCAGAGGGTTCCACTTGTTTGCTACCCTTTGGTAGGAACGACGGCATTTGGAGTTCCAAACCTAAGTCTTGAAGTAGACCGTCAGAATCCCGAAAACCGCGGTCAGCCAGCACAACATCGTTTCTTTTCAACAATGTCTTCAGGTCCTGTTTCGTTTTTAGGGCATGGTTTAATATTCTGGCGTCGTTGTTTTTCCCGTTGGAATAGTATGGGCCAAGAACATCTATAATGTACCCTGTTGTGGTTACCATTAGCATAGGCTTGAGGATATGTTGGCCTTTGTGGATGCAAAATGACTTTTGTAATACCGTGTAGTCGCTTGACCTTTCAACGCGAATGTACGTCCCATCCACTATAACGATAAGATAATCGTCCCTTGAGTTTGCAAATAGTCTTTGAGCTGCCGGTGATTGGTGATTAGCAATTAAATGTTCTCGTTTAAGATTATCTGCTCCAAGATGTTGAGGGACGAACGAAGTAATCATGGCCGATGTAACAGACTTTACTACATCAGACACGTTTTTCTCTGTAATGTGGAACAGTGACGCCAAAAACGGGTTTGAGAGTCCCATTCTGAGTTTCATAAGCAAGATACACAACGCTGTTTGTGTTGACCGAATTTCGCTGTTCCGTAACTTAGAAACAATACAGTCATGTACAATGCCAAAATTGTGCATATTCAGTGATGTTAGAACATTGCAGTCTTGATCGTTGGTGATTAACGTTTTGAACGTCGTCTTCCGTTGTTCTCTGACAATTTCCGTTAAGGCATGAAGTAGTTCTTCAATCTCAGTCGCGTTTAAGTTTGCTTGCGTACAATGTGGTGTAATCGCGTCTGTTATGTCGTCGGGAAGCAAATTATTATCTCCAAGGTGGTTTTGACACATACGGCTTTCTTTGGGAACGAATATACCGCGCTTCACCCAAATGTCCAATCGCACGTCCAACTTCACTCGAGTACGAGTAGAACTGGCGCAAACAATGCAAGTTGTTGTTTGCAGTTTCAAAGTCTTAACCTTGAGTGTGACGCATGTTGAGTTCACGACGTTAGCCCCTTCTGATTCGCTGCTTGAAGTTGTACTCGTCGTTGGAACATTAGTACTCGAAGTATAAGACAACGTGCATGTCATGCAAGCACGTTTTCCCAAGGCATTCTCAATTAAGGGCGGATAACCATTTTCTTGTCGTCTTCGACGAAGGTACGACGCTAAACGACGCCTTGATATGATACGGCTGGTACTGTTATTTATTTTACGGTTAAAAGCGTAACACTTTTGCGAAGGCATAGTGCCACAACACGATGTCGAAAACTAATAAATACTAACACCTTTGTTTTATTTCACCGTCACTCAACGTATTTGTAATATAAACTATCTTATATTGTATAAAGAAAGACAGATTAAAATGGGTGACCGACCTTTGTTTCCTGCAAACCAGTAAAAAGTACTTTGTTTCCCAACGGCGTCGAAAAATGAACAAGAATGCCGAAAGGACACGTGTAATTAATTCCGATAAAAAGAGGTTTGTTTCAATCTTTCCACTCTAAACCACTCTAAGCCACTCTAGCCACTCTAAACCACTCTAGGCCACTCTAAACCACTCTCGTCCACTCTAAACCACTCTAAGCCACTCTAAACCACTCTAAACCACTCTAAGCCACTCTAAACCACTCTAATCCACTCTAAGCCACTCTAAGCCACTCTAAGCCACTCTAAACAACTCTAAGCCACTCTAAACCACTCTAAACCACTCTAAGCTACTCTAAAGCACTCTAAACCACTCTAAGCCACTCTAGCCACTCTAAACCACTCTAAACCACTCTAAGCCACTCTAGCCACTCTAAACCACACTAAGCCACTCTAAACCACTCTAGGCCACTCTAAACCACTCTAAGGCACTCTAGCCACTCTAAGCCACTCTAAACCACTCTAAGCCACTCTAAGCCACACTAAACCACTCTAAGCCACTCTAAACCACTCTAAACCACTCTAGGCCACTCTAAACCACTCTTAACCACTCTTAACCACTCTAAACCACTCTAAACCACTCTAAGCCACTCTAAACCACTCTAAACAACTCTAGCCACTCTAAACCACTCTAAGCCACTCAAAACCACTCTAAACCACTCTAAACCACTCTAAGCCACTGTCAACCACTCTAAACCACTCTAAACCACTCTAAACCACTCTAGCCACTCTAAGCCACTGTAAACCACTCTAAGCCACTGTAAACCACTCTAAGCCACTGTAAACCACTCTAAACCACTCTAAACCACTCTAAGCCACTGTAAACCACTCTAAACCACTCTAAGCCACTGTAAACCACTCTTAGCCACTGTAAACCACTCTAAACCACTCTAAACCACTCTAAGCCACTCTAAACCACTCTAAACCACTCTAAACCACTGTAAACCACTGTAAACCACTCTAGGCCACTCTAAACCACTGTAAATCACTCTAGGCCACTCTAAACCACTCTAAACCACTCTAAACCACTCTAAACCACTCTTAACCACTCTAAACCACTCTTAACCACTCTAAGCCACTGTAAACCACTCTAAACCACTCTAAACCACTCTTAACCACTCTAAGCCACTCTAAACCACTCTAAGCCACTGTAAACCACTCTAAACCACTCTAAGCCACTGTAAACCACTGTAAACCACTCTAAGCCACTGTAAACCACTCTAAACCACTCTAAGCCACTGTAAACCACTCTATACCACTCTAAACCACTCTAAGCCACTCTAAACCACTCTAAACCACTCTAAACCACTGTAAACCACTCTAGGCCACTCTAAACCACTGTAAATCACTCTAGGCCACTCTAAACCACTCTAAACCACTCTAAGCCACTCTAAACCACTCTTAACCACTCTAAACCACTCTAAGCCACTCTAAGCCACTCTAAACCACTCTAAACCACTCTAAGCCACTGTAAACCACTCTTAACCACTCTAAGCCACTCTAAGCCACTCTAAGCCACTCTAAACCACTCTAGACCACTCTAAACCACTCTTAACCACTCTAAACCACTCTAAGCCACTCTAAACCACTCTAATTCACTCTAAGCCACTCTAAGCCACTCTAAAACACTCTAAACCACTCTAAGCTACTCTAAAGCACTCTAAACCACTCTAAGCCACTCTAGCCACTCTAAACCACTCTAAACCACTCTAAGCCACTCTAGCCACTCTAAACCACACTAAGCCACTCTAAACCACTCTAGGCCACTCTAAACCACTCTAAACCACTCTAAACCACTCTAAACCGTTCTAAGCCACTCTAAGCCACACTAAACCACTCTAAGCCACACTAAACCACTCTTAACCACTCTAAGCCACTCTAAACCACTCTAAACCACTCTTAACCACTCTAAACCACTCTTAACCACTCTTAACCACTCTTAACCACTCTAAACCACTCTAAGCCACTCTAAACCACTCTAAGCCACTCTAAACCACTCTAAACAACTCTAGCCACTCTAAACCACTCTAAGCCACTCAAAACCACTCTAAACCACTCTAAACCACTCTAAGCCACTGTCAACCACTCTAAACCACTCTAAGCCACTGTAAACCACTCTAAGCCACTGTAAACCACTCTAAACCACTCTAAACCACTCTAGGCCACTCTAAACCACTGTAAATCACTCTAGGCCACTCTAAACCACTCTAAACCACTCTAAACCACTCTAAACCACTCTAAGCCACTCTAAACCACTCTAAGCCACTCTAAGCCACTCTAAGCCACTCTAAACCACTCTAAACCACTCTAAGCCACTGTAAACCACTCTTAACCACTCTAAGCCACTCTAAGCCACTGTAAACCACTCTAAACCACTCTAAGCCACTGTAAACCACTCTAAACCACTCTAAGCCACTGTAAACCACTCTAAACCACTCTAAGCCACTGTAAACCACTCTAAACCACTCTAAACCACTCTAAGCCACTCTAAACCACTCTAAACCACTCTAAACCACTGTAAACCACTCTAGGCCACTCTAAACCACTGTAAATCACTCTAGGCCACTCTAAACCACTCTAAACCACTCTAAACCACTCTAAGCCACTCTAAACCACTCTTAACCACTCTAAACCACTCTAAGCCACTCTAAGCCACTCTAAGCCACTCTAAACCACTCTTAACCACTCTAAGCCACTGTAAACCACTCTTAACCACTCTAAGCCACTCTAAGCCACTCTAAGCCACTCTAAACCACTCTAAACCACTCTAAACCACTCTAGACCACTCTAGACCACTCTAAACCACTCTTAACCACTCTAAACCACTCTAAGCCACTCTAAACCACTCTAATCCACTCTAAGCCACTCTAAGCCACTCTAGCCACTCTAAACCACTCTAAGCCACTCTAAACCAGGACTTAAAGATTTGTTCAGGATTTAAAGATTTGTTAAGGATTTAAAGATGTGTTAAGGATTTAAAGATTTGTTCAGGATTGAAAGATTTGTTAAGGATTTGAAGACTTTTGGGGGATTTCAGGATTTGAAGATTTATTAAAGATTTGATGTTTTATTAAGGGTTTGAAGATTTATTAAGGATTTGATGTTTTATTAAGGGTTTGAAGATTTATTAAGGGTTTGAAGATTTATTAAGGGTTTGAAGATTTATTAAGGGTTTGAAGATTTATTAAGGGTTTGAAGATTTATAAAGGGTTTGAAGATTTATTAAGGGTTTGAAGATTCATTAAGGGTTTGAAGATTCATTAAGGGCTTGATGGTTTATTAAGGGCTTGATGATTTATTAAGGGCTTGAAGATTTATTAAGGGCTTGAAGATTTATTAAGGGTTTGAAGATTTATTAAGGGTTTGAAGATTTATTAAGGGTTTGAAGATTTATTAAGGGTTTGAAGATTTATTAAGGGTTTGAAGATTTATTAAGGGTTTGAAGATTTATTAATGGTTTGAAGATTTATTAAGGGTTTGAAGATTTATTAAGGATTTCAAAATTTATTACGGATTTGAAGATTTATTAAGGACTAGCGTGTAATAGGAACTTCCATCAAAACGATATAAAGAATGGGTAGATTTTACTGATGACTAATATTTTTGTAGCACCCTAGGAGCGAAGGCACTCGGCGTTGCCCGTCAGCCCCTTTCGGGATATTTTTTGTTACTTTTCAGGCGGACATTATCCCATAAAGAAGGGTTTTTAAGTTTTAGGCCGCTATTTAAAAAGATGGCAAAAAATAGCACCCGAAAGACCATTCAGCCCGTCTATAGGTTAAAGGAAAGTAGTGTACTAAATATATGCGAAATCGGTTGAAACGCACGGACTCTGTTGCATAGAAAAGATTTTTATTTTGCGCCATCTAGCGATGAGCGTAAAATATTAGGGAGCATAAACGGAAAGTTTAATTCCTCCTTCGTTTCGTCTTCGTTTCGTCTTCGTCACACCGCTTATTGGACGGCGTCGAAAACCCCGCCTTAATTTTCACCCTCAGCTGTCAGTCAACTCTAGCTT
Source organism: Phalangium opilio (assembly GCF_054372755.1). NCBI lineage: Eukaryota > Metazoa > Arthropoda > Arachnida > Opiliones > Phalangiidae > Phalangium > Phalangium opilio. The sequence goes on from NW_028324198.1 coordinate 5,375,916, forward strand.
TACAATATGTATAGAGTACGCAAACAGACGAAGAATCGCATAGTTACTCGTAGCCCAGTTGGTAAAGCGCTCGACTGTTTTTTCTTCGTGGATTGTTTTAAATGGCGGCTCGCACGGCGACTCGCGCGTTCGAATCTACCTTGAAATTTTTCTTTAAAAATTTATATTTATTTTAAGCTATTTAATTCATTTACAAAATATTATCTGGGAGCACGGCAGTGCTCCCAGCCAAGTCGAGCACTGACATCCTTTTCTCGAAACAACTCGTGGCTCTTTTAAGCCCACTGTAACTTCGCGATGGGTATAGGTAAAAGTCTGAAATTTTGCTTGCCGTGAGGACTGTCAATTCTAGCTATAGTTTCCAAATTTCAAGTTCCTACCCTATATACTTTTCGAAATATCACAGGTGAAATTTACCTTATTTTGTCACTCACTCACTCACTCACCGATCATCAAAATTCTAAGGTACTTCTAGGGTAGATAGAAACTTAAAATTCAGGATTTAGTTTTCATTTATTTTATAAAGCACAGAAAAATTAAAACATCCCGAAATTTTTATAAAATTGTTCTTTAGTTCTTTATTTTAAAACTAGATGGCGCTGCCGTCTTTTTAACAGTAATAGTGTGTGTTCTTGATGAAAGGACGTAATGGGCCAAAGTGAACCGAAAGTTAAATATATATTAAAGCTAATTTAAAAGAAATGTGTCGTAACTGATGCTACATTCTTTTATTAGGATATCGCGTACAATCTTTATTGCATATTCTCTGCGGGTCGAAAGGGGTAATTCAGCGTAAATATGGAGAAACGTTAGCGATTATATTGGTAAACGAAGTACCACGAAAGGGTCTTCTTTTAATATAACTACCGAAGTATAACGAGAGGGTCTACAAAAAGAAGTGAGATCCTATGAAAAACATTAACATGTACAAAAATGGACCAAGCCTCGCTTCGTGCCCTTTCCGCCGTAAAACGTTCTGAGATCCCATGTAGAGCCAAGTCTGCCTTTTGTTCTCATTCAATCGCTAATTGAACAATTATGTTATAAATTAAGTCCTTTTCCTAATTAATAACCAATATTCTTTGACTCTATCATTAATATACATCTTTGTTCGTATCAAAAATATCGTGACTTGGCAAGCGCAGGTACCTTATAAACGTGTACATAAGGTTATGTATAACTCACCTAATAAACATGTAAATAGGGTTATGCATAACTCACCATATAATTTGTACATAGGGTTGAGCATGACTCATCTTATAAACTTGTACATATCCCCTATACCATAAACGATTTAGTGAACATCCCTTCGATTATTTTAAAATCGGCAACGATTTAGTGACTTCCTTTCAATATTGCTTACCTGCGATTGCCAAGTCACGATATTTTTGATACGAAAAAAGATGTATAATAATGATAGAGTCAAAGAATATTGGTTATTAATTAGGAAAAGGACTTAATTTATAACATAAATGTTCAATTGGCGATTGAATGAGAACAAAAAGCAGACTTGGCTCTACATGGGATCTCAGAACGTTTTACGGCGGAAAGGGCACGAAGCGAGGCTTGGTCCATTTTTGTACATGTTAATGTTTTTCATAGGATTTGAAATTACATAAATTATTTATTTTAAATAATATGAAAAAATAATATTTTAAATAGTAATTTGAAATATAATTTAAATACATATTTTGGAAAATGCCAGGTGTTGATTTCGCTAAAATATACAAGATGTCGCCAGTGTTTCCACTTTGCAATTATTGACTGTGGAGCTACTCTTCTTAATGCTATTTCTACATTAATTTCTCCAGCGAGATAACCTAATTTTTAATTTTATTTCATATTTATTGCTTTATTATAATAGGAGATAGGACTCATAATCTGTGCTTAATTTATACGAGATGTGGCGCAAAATTGTAATGGTCCTCTTGGGACCCTTGTTACATTTCTAGGCGCCATTTGTTATGATGGGGGCAAATTGGGGGGAAATCTTTCTTAGTACGCGCCTACAACTTAAGAGTAAAGGCCTGTCCAGACTGACACATTTTGCGAGTTCGAATCTTCGCTTTGCTTGTTTGCAAGCTCGCGCTACTGTCGACATTGGGTTTTCGCTACTTTGCGTCCTGACCTCGCGAAGACACAAATTTCTGCGACTATGGGAGTATATGGGTTGAAGATTGAAAGATTGGGAATTTTTCGATTTATTTTTTTTATGGATTTTTAAAATTTATGGAAGAGTTGAGATTGGAAAGCTTTATCAAGGATTAGAAAGATTTTCTGGGATTTAATTATTTTCTGGGATTTAATTATTTTCTGGGATTTAATTATTTTCTGGGATTTAATTATTTTCTGGGAATTGAAAGATTTTCTGGGAATTGAAAGATTTTCTGGGATTTGAAAGGTTTTCTAGGATTTGAAAGGTTTTCTGGGATTTGAAAGGTTTTCTGGGATTTGAAAGGTTTTTTAGGATTTGAAAGGTTTTCTCGGATTTGAAAGATTTTCTCGGATTTGAAAGATTTTCTAGATTTCAAGATTTAAAATCTTATACTGTACGAGATTTGAAGGAACGTCGGACCCCTCGCCTAGGAAAGAACATTAGGGCTGTGCGAGCCTTGAATTTTTGGTTTCGAGTCGAGTCTCGAGTATTGAAATTTTCCCTTATCGAGTATCGAGCCGAGTCTCGAGTACTCGAATCGAGTATCGAGTAGTTGGAAAATTTGTTTCGAGTATTTATCGAGTAATTGGGAATTGATTTTCTAGTGTTTTCACACTTTCTGTTAACTTATTGCTCTCATAATAGACATTTGGTGTAATTTTGATCATCGACAACTACTTCTATCAATTCCCAGACGGTATTAGTCTTCTTCTCTTTAAATTTAACTAACTTAATTTCTCATTAATATCTTCTTCGGAATCTCATTCCTCACCGAAGTAACTTGTAGCCATTGTTATACTTCGCGCAAAGTTCCAAACGAAAATTTCTAAACTAAACTTAAAAAACAAATAAATAAAATAATAGTAGTAAACGCGCCTTTAACTGTATTTCATTACTTTTACTTCCACTATTTTACCAGCTAAGAGCTACCACAATACTACATTGCACTGGCATTATGATCTAAACTACCCCATGAGCACTAATATGCGTCTGTTAACCAATAAGCGTTACATTCTTGTAGATTTTTATAGTTACTACATCCTATTTTCAGAGTTCAAGGCTTTCCAAAAGCAGGTTCGAGTATTTATCGAAACTTTTTCAAGTCTCAGAAAATCTCTTATCGAGTACTCGAGTCTTATCGAGTACTCGCACAGCACTAAAGAACATCCCCTTACGCGGAAGGAAATAGTTCAGTAACGCGGCTCCTTCAGATCCATCCGATCCTTCCGCCTAAAGAACCGATTCACCACGAACCTAAATTCGAGAACTACTATACAGACTGAGTAGGGTGTCTAAAATATTCTTTAGTTAAAACTATTCACAATACCAAAGATTATTTGGGAGTAAGGCGTTAAAATGATATCAATCTGGGTAGCTTTTACTTGGACTATTTAAGACGCCGTGCATCTGATTTTTAACGATGTATTTTTCTGTTCTCGCAGTTACGGCAAGCCCGGCCGCCGGCGGCTCGAGATGCGCCGCTCGGCCTCAGCCGGTGATATCTAGCCAAGGCTTACTTTAGTTTTCGTGTCTAATTTTATTCGCAGAGCTATATTTATGTTGAAATTTAAAGAAAATCTTATAATATTTAGTTGAAGACTTAGTAAATGTCTAAAAAGATTTCGAAACTTGAGCTTTAAAACGTTCAATATTTTATAACGCCTACCGAACGATACCGAAAATTCGCCTCCCGGGCTTCCAGGTTATGTCGATGGCGAGGTCGAGTCGAGGTCCCATGCAAGAAAATAGTAATAGCCGTCGCCGATTGATCTGGCATTAAAGAGGTTATCTATGGTTAGGAGGCTAGTGATTGGTTAAAAGCTTTTTTGTTCGTCTGCTTAGTTTTTACATATAAACCAAACAATGAAATAGGTTCTATTTGCCTTTGAACTTAACTTAATTAATTTAAAGGCCAATTTCCAGTGAAAAGGGTTCTAGCGAACTGAAAACCAAGCATCGAGTCAAGCAATGGAAAAATCATGGCGATTTTCGAATTCCCGCTGGGGCAAAAGTTGGAAGGGTTCTAGCTAACTGAAAGCCGTGCTACACGTGGTTTTAGCGAACTGAAGATGAGCAATAGAAACCCTTTTAAATTTTTTCCCTCCAGAATTTTTGCTTTCCTCTGAAGGAAATTCTCTATTGTGTATCTTCAGTTCGTCGGAACCACATTGCACGGCTTTCAGTTCGCTGGAACCCTTCCAACTTTTGCCCCAGCGGGGATTCGAAAATCGGCACGGTCGCTCCATTGTTAGTCTCGATGCTCGGCTTTCAGTTCACTAGAACCCTTTTCGTGGAAGTCGGCCTTTAAGATCTGAATATTTTACTCGTGTAAATATTTTCATTTATTATACATTAATTAAACTCATTTTTAAAATCAATGGATCACGTTTGAAAATTCAAATTTTATTTGTATCTTTAATTTCCAAGAAATTCAAACTTTCTTTTTTTTAGTTATAACATGCATAACTCGATGCATTTACCAGTAATAATTTATTCAAGGTAGAAGTAATATAAGAAACCTCTCCCGTAGGGAGGTTCTTATATTACTTTTGTTCAAGGCAATTTAGTCTAGATTCGAATGGTAATTGAATCACTATGAATAAGTACATACAGTAATATCCTAAATAATAACGAGAGAAAGCGACTTAACTTCCTGCAGCGGTTTACTTGTTGTACAGTTCTGTGATAAAAAATTCAACTTTTTTCAGGAATTAGATTTTCTGTAGTAACATTTAATTTCAAGCTAATTTGTTGAAGATTATTTCGGTTATGACGACGGCTACTGTTGCTGACAACAACATAAGATGAAAGTAGAAAGGAACGCAGACGCTACTCAGGTCCAAGGCAGAAATACTTTTCATCGGTCTCTTCCACTTGACCTGTTCCATGTGGTGATTAATCTTAAAATCAGGATGCATAAATACTTGCGTTTCGATTAATGGTGCCATGCTGCAATAGAAAATTCGTCAATCCCTATTGTCGTGTACGATAAAATTCATACCGACATTAATTGGGCATTTTCCTGCACTATCGGGCTACTTCTCATCCAAGAGGTGTTAAACGCGAAGTGTAAGTTCTCGCAGTTAACTTCGCCGTGCGAAAAGTGAAGCCCTCCGTTGTTCACGATGAATGATTTACTTTCGGAATCAGATGTAAGGAATTCACCCATTATCCAAGTCAGATAAGTGTTCGAAGTGATTAGAACCTTTTCTCTTGATAGAATTGGCATGTATCCTTCACGAAATAGATAATCCGCTGGATTACTGTAAATATTCTCCATATCGAGTGAGTCTAGCCATTCCTTAACAATTAGGTCCTGAGCTGCCTATAGATAATCACCAATCACATCAAGGGAATAGAGGATTTAACATAGAAACGCGTACTTACCAATGATTTCAGTTTTTCGAGAGTTCCGGTTTCTTCGAACATTATAGGCGGAATTCCCGATTTGATCAAGTCCGAAAGAGTGTGGATGCGATTGTAGCTTTCCGTCGTGAACTGCGTCCGCAAGTAGCAACCCAAGAAAAACAGAATGAACGTCACACCGATTAGCCACGACGAAGCGACAAGTAATGTGGGGCAAAACGGAGGGAATCGCTACAGGACAAAATTATTAATTTTCGCGTTAGCCATCTTTCGTAATTGAAGGAAGACAATTTCTGGTAATTGAATTTAGCCCTCATACGAAACTGGCTTGCGTTATGGGGTGAATTATTTCCCATAGTAGCAATCAATTGATTGCTTACGTTCGGCGCACAAGAGCGACGCGTTCTCCCAGACATTTTCCAAGGTATCTTGGGTAATTTTCTTGACAACTTTCTTGGTGGGCAGAGATTTGTATTTGTTGGTTACGAAAGAGTGAATGACGATCAAAAATGACAATAGGACCACGGTTAACCCGATTAAAATCACCACCTATAGTTGAGAGAAGAGTGCACTATAAATCAATGAATTGGGTATAGTGGATTAAGATTGTCCGAATTTTACTTCCGTGTCCATATTTAAGAAAGATAAGGAAGTTGATAAGACTCTCTTTGGGTCACCAGACACAATAATCGTTCTGTCCGTTTCGAAGACCGGAGTTGGACTGAAATATTTCTGGCGGCCATCGAAAAATGAGCTTGCCACGGTTATTAAGATGATATGAGCATTCTAAAACCAGATCAAGAGTTATTAAATATTTTCACTTCAATATTTTTATTTTTGTCTGATTTCTCTTTCACTTACGTGGAAAAAATGAGGTTCAGTATATAATTTAGGCATATCAAAAAAGGTAAGTTTATGCTCTTCGAAAAATACTCTTAAATCACCGACAAAAAAATATACAATTAGACTTCAAATATCACGTGTCAAATGACGTAAAAATTAAAATCCTGCCTAAATTGGGCACCATCATCTTTAAAATCCGCAAGAACTATTTATTTTGCCTATATGGCGCTATATCTACATCGGTTTTGGTCCAATAATTTGGGGGAATGAAGAAGTAAATCAAGGAATAATTCGGAACATATAGTTGGCGTTGGCGAACAATCCTTAGCGTTGGTTAATCCATGCACCGCTTTGCTAAACCCTATGAGGAAGATCGTCGTTTGACCCATTCCGAACAGCCCTTTTAATATATTAACATGGTTTTTTGCAGTGCGTCAATAGAAGATCCCTAATTCATTGTTACAATTGCTAGTTTTATGCTTTTCAAATTATCGAGAAAAAATACGGGTATAATATTCAAATTCTCGTATTCGCACACCCATTTGACAGAATTAGTGATTTAACACAATTCTTTCTCGCTCGGCCCAATTACTCGAATCTACTTTTATTTAGTATGAAACATACTTCATATTAAGAGATCGTTTAAAGTAGTCCTCTAACATACTGTATCGTGTGGCATGGTTCTCCATATCCCACGCATTCTAACAAAAAGTATTACGAGTTTAATTCCCATCGATACAAAATAAACCCTGCAAAGACACGCGACTAAATGTTGATAAACTCACTGCAACTGTCGTCGCGTTTAATGGAGTCTCTTGGGAGTATCTATATTAAAAAAATGTATAAAAAGAAATTCACAAATCGACGATAACATTTGCGATTTGTAAATGCAAATTTTACTTGTATTTAAAATATCGATCATTTCCAAAAAATTCAAATTGGTTCAGTGCCATTTTGGAGTCTATACGCAAATTATAGCGTGTGTAATCTGAAATCTACAAATGCTGTAAAGATTTGCTGTTGTTGTGGACTTAATTTTATTTGGCGCGTTATAACCTTTAATCGGCGAAACGGTGACTAGCGATAAACGACGAACCTTCTACTGGCACCTGCCGTCTTTGTGAACTCTGCGCTTCAGGTCGTATTAACGTTTAAACTCTAAAGATACAATGTAATGACTTTAATTATTGCATTAAGTATCGAACTATTTTATTTCTAATATAAAAGTAAATATTTTAATGAACTTATTAAATCCTAATGTGATGAACTTCTCTTTTGATTAATGGTTCCATTGTTTCAGTATTAGGTAATCTAAATTCTGTAGTTAGTACTGTTTATTTGGACCATTATCGACTGTTCAACAAAGCACCAGAAGTAAAATAAGGGTCTAGCAGTGAGGAGCTCTAGCATTGATAGTAGATCCTGGCACTAGTGAACAAATTTGAGGATTTTATGCCGCTTCCATCGCGCCTACACTAGATAGAAAAATTGGTCGAGTTGCAAAAACATTTCCTACCCCCTTCCCCTCAACCTAAAGTCGCGGAACACGGACGCAGGTGCTTGAATCTAGTTCGGCCGTCTACCGCCGAGAGCGTCTCACGTTTTGGAGGGAGAATTCAGAAACCGCTACCAGAGGGCCAACCGTCGGTTTGTTATCAAGAATATTCACTTTTGCCAAGTGAAAAATTTGGTTACCTCGATACTTCTTGTCCCTTATCTTACTTCTAATAGCACTGATATCACTCCCTTAGACAAAATTCATGGCATTCTCATTCGCAACTTCACCCCCACCACCCAATAGTGAAAGGGTATGAGAAACACGAAGCCAATAGTATTGATTCATTTTCATATCTTTGTAACGTGCCTAAGAATAAACACTATAAGTAACTAAATTAATAAAGATCATAGCTTAGAAAAACGCGCAATACGCTCTTTATTTGATTTTCGCCTATTCATTTAGTCGTAAATACAACCCGAAAGTTAAGCATAAGGTGCAGACAAAAGTAAGAAATCTCGTATAGGTAAAAATCATAGAATAGCAGTTTGAACAAACTCAATTGAATCAATGGAAATTTATGCAAAGCATTAATTAAAATGTCTAGTTAAAATGCTTGAAACTTACTTCAATTTACCTAGTTCGACGTCCGTTTTGTTTATGTGTGTTTCTGAATAGTGCTCACTCGTCACAGTCAATCTAAGACATATCTTCAGATAAAAACTACAAATTTCAAATGAAATGATTTAGCATGCATGTTGCTAGGCGGATCCCAAGCAGCTGCGTATTACGGCATTGTAAAATGAGTTGGCGTATAACAGTAAAAACCATATAAATATTTTATGCGCTTGCGCTTGGCTATCACTTTCAATTAATTGCGTGAAATGATACAGGTGGTTTTGGAATCGATATTCACTTGACCTAATTCCCAGATTAACTATTAACAGTATATACTGTATTTAGGAATAGAAATGGTATTTCCGAGGGGCTTCTAACTCGCGAATTCGGTGTACATCTCAGGCTGAATTCAATGTGAATTCCAAAAAGAAGCTTCTGAATTCCACAAAATATTCCATGTATTCAAGTGAATTCCAACGAATCAAGAATAGCCCTTTGAATTCAAGTGAATTCCCAAGAAATTTCATGAATTCCCAAGAAATTTCATGAATTCATACAAAATTTCATGAATTCATACAAAATTTCTGATCAAACTCTTCGAATTCCCCGGAAAAATTTTGTGAATTCTTATGAATTCCAGCGTATTCCCAAAATTTTTAATGAATTCAATTGTATTCCCGAAAATTAGCATGAATTCATTTGAAATCAGAAAAATGAGCACGAATTCTTTAAGAATGCACGTGAATTCCTAAAGTATGCACACGATTTCACTGTATTCCGCAATGAATTCTTTGGTATTAATTTTTTTTTCGTGTATTCATCTTTTCGATGAGATATTTTTGTAAACGCTAGAATATAAACACCACTGGGCCCAGCTTAATCAAAGAGGAGGGAAATAGGGAGATAGAAACGCGCTCTATAAAATCCGCCGAAAAATGAAAAAAATAGAGGGGGTAGTAACAAAAATTTCTGGTACGATAAGATTTTGGACGCACTTCTTTCGCGCAAGGGGGGACCTAACCGCCTCTATCTCTGTCATCCCCTACGTAACTGAAATTTCTCTCTAGTATTGGTAGCCCGAAAGATGAGAACCTGTAACGTCAACTGTGCGTGAATAAGTTGCGCGTTAAGAGCCGCGGCGTACCGTACATTTTCCCCTTCTCTCACTACGCATGGATCACGGCTGCCTATGCTGATTCTCTCTCCCTATTTCCCTCCTCTATGGTTTAATTCATTAGAAGTATTGTTCAGTGTATTTGATTTGACCATAGCCCACTCGATCACGCACTCAACGACGCAGGCTGCTCGCGCTATAGAAGCCCGTTCAAAGACATCGATTTACAAGTATAAGCGCGACTTTTGAAAAAAAAATCGAAGGAACCGAAAATTAACACTAAGTTCTAAGGGAGGAGGTAGATTTTTTGGTCAGATCCTTGGCCCTATTGATCCAAATGACCTGATATTTTAATGAGACCCGTGTTTCGGCGTGTTTTATCATACTAAAAAGGATTCAAGCATTTAGAGTGGATAGTTTTTTTTATATAAAAATTATTTTCCAAAGTCAAAATGATGGGTTCAGGCCCAAGACTGAATATATCTTCGGATCTACTTGTCCCAATGTCCTGAAGTCTGAGGTGTGCTAATAAATAGTGATTTATAGTGTCATAATTGTAAATTCAGTCTCTTTGAATCAAATGGTCCAAATGTCCTGATATTTGAACGAAAGGTGTGTTACAATATATTATATGCATTAAAAGGATTGAAGCTTTTAGATTCGGAAGATTTTTAAATAAAGATTAATTTCCCATGTCACAGAGTAACAGATTATAAAACTAAGACCTCTTGCACCAATTTTCTTAGATTTGTAAACATGCAGGGGGCAGATGTCGCGAAAACCCTTGGGGTGATGCCCAGCCATTCGCCATTTTTAATTGTTGTCCTTACTTGTTGGGCACGGCATTTATTTTTTACGGTATTCATTTACCAAACGTGTTAGTATTGAGGGTATAGAAATAATTTTAAAAGCACTTTCTTTCAAATTAGGATTTTACCTTCTTGCTGTGTGTCTTATTGGTCTTATGTTACTTTTCTCCAACCTTTTTCAGTTAGTTTCTTAATCATGATTTTTCTACGTTTTTTTTTTGTAAAATATGTCATATTTTGAATTAAAATTGCATTTACACCATAAAGTTTACTTGGTGGAAACACAGCTCCTGGCCCATTGGGCCGAATCCCATATGACCGCCAAAATGTGCGGTTTTATAATCTTAAAATTTTCAGTGCAGCTATTTAACGATACATTTTTAATGCCGTACACTTTCCAAGATAAATAATGACACTGCGATGGTCAAATCACAAGTTTAGTAGCAAGCCTCTATTGTAACCGAACCCTACCGAAGCTAAGCTATCCTAACCTGACCTGTAATACAATCAATATATTAGAAAAGGACCTTAATTATTGTTCAAGGGTGTTAAAAAATATAGCATTTATTGTTAAGCCTATAAAGAACAGGTAGCAAAAACATAAAAAAATCCTTCCTGTCACCATGGTTACCACTCTAGATTTAAATATTTCAAACGGGTGCAATCTAGTAAGTTCTATCGAGAGCCTCCTTCTTATACAAATATGTTTGTGTTATTAACCATCCCTTATAGTAAAAGTATTTACAAATAACTTATCGAAGGACTAGTCGCTTGAAAAGTCCCTGTACAACGATGACTAGTAAAGTCTTATCATTTAATTAACTACTGCCAAGGGCAGGGATTTCACTTTTACGTCTAATCCTTTAAGTACAGTCAGGAGTTCATTTTTTTTTTAAACGTTCTCTGAATTCACTTAAACATTCGAGAATTCATACTCGAATTCGCTAATGAATTCCGTGAATTCACTAAAAAATCTATAAATTCAGATGTGAATTCATTTTTTCTTGCGTGAAGTCATCTAACAAACTGATGAATTCCTTGAATTCTTTCTAAGGTTGAAAATGGAGGAATTCATAAATCTGAAATCAGGTGTACACTTTCTAGCGAGAGATAGCAGCCCCTCGCATCACACATAAACACACTAAAATACGCTAAAACTGCCGTGAGGCCTTGAGCACCAGGAACACTGTGCAGGGAGGCGACGGAATCATCTCAGCGGGCACGTTCGATGCCCAGCGAGGCGAGCGCCGCACAAGTGACGCGGACCGCGGTGACGTGGCCAGCGGCGGTAAGCGAAAGGAGTCCGTCGAAGGTGACCTGGACGGCCCGACGAACGAAGAAGGTAGCGGACCGGCGCGGCCGACGAAAACGTGTGCGGGCAGTCCAACAGGAGGTGTGCGGCGTCCGCCACGAGCCCAAAACGGTGGAGCACCGCCGGAGTGGGGACGCGGTCACAATGGAGGCAAGCCAGCATTGATTCACCGTGCCGAGGGGTCGGGCAATGGCGGTAAAGGAGGCGGCTGCCAGGATCATAAAAATGCAACGCCGAGTGCCTTCGTTCCTATGGTACGGCTACATAAATATTAGTCGAATCAGTAAAATATACCCAATCTTTATATCATTTATATATATGTATATATAAATATATATAAATATATATAAATATATATAAATATATATATGTACATATATGTATATATATGTATATACAGGGTGTTACAAAAAGATGTGTCACAAATTCAGGGGCGTATTCTACGGGTCAAAACAAGACTAAGTCACCAATGAACTATGGTCCAAAACTGAACACCCGCGAAGATACGGGCCATCAAAGTATCACGTAAAATGCGATGAATTTTCCCTTCAAGTGAAGCGTCGAATATGGCTTGACCATATTGTTTTCAATTAATTGGTCATAATTGAACAAGATTCGATATTTAAGAAACGATCGATTCTGGGGGCAGAGCTAAAAGCATTTTTGACCAAAAAATTAAACATTTAATTTGGTAAAGTGTTTTAATTTGGCCTAAAGTTACAACGGCGTTTTCAGATCGCTGTAGTTGCTAAGTGGCTTGGTTTTTCATTCATTAAAACGATGGCACATTCAACTTCTTTGTCAAACCAACAAGTAAAGCGCATTTACGTGTAAGCAAGAGCGCCTAGTTATTGGAAAGATGTCGTGACAACGGCATGAACCTAGTAAAACCGGCGTTTTTAACCAGACCGTGGTATTAAAATGTCTGTTATCGAACCCCTGTGGAAGTTACGTTTGCCAGCCGACCTAATCCTTCATTACATTAACAGACTTAAAATACAACTATCAGCCAACTCTATTTTATTGTTCTCACGGCCGACTGCAAAGCGGAGTTGGCAACTTCGATAAGAGTCGGATTTTCGTCGTAACTACCAACTAGACCATAAACCGACGAATCTACCTCGAACAGACTGGAACGCGGAACACTCGTGTTACTGGGCTACGTCGGTCCAACGTCGATTTTGTTACAGGGGTAACAATAGGAAAATCTTACCCCTAATTGTACTGCTTCAAATAAAATTTTTCCAGACCCATTATGTTTTATTCGATGGTCGTTATAGAGAATCGATTCCACATCGCTATAGTTGAACAGTTTTAGGCTGAAAACATAAACCGGAAATGAGTTATAAGTAGCGTAAAAACATTTAGTATGACATTCAATAGAAAACGTTAATGGAGGTAATTTTAAGAAAAACTCGAAATCTTTCTCCCTCCTCGACCGTGAGCCCAAGATATTTAGCGCGCGCTTTCTCCTACAGACGCGCAAGCAATCAGTAAACTTCGCACCTTTTGTCTAAACCGCCCTCTTCTCGATTTAAATACCCCACTTTCTTCATTGGCGGGTCTTTCTAAATTTCGTTTCCCAACTTCGAAACAATCCCTCTTTCTAAGTCGCCCCATTTTTCCTTATAAAATTTAGCTCCGTCCCTTCAAAATACTCCCTATCTTTCTAAACCGCGCTCTTGCATCGTATAACAAGTTGGGAAAACCAAAATATTACCTCTCCGAGTCAAGAGAAGGACTACCTACAAACTTATTTACCCAGTTATGGAAATGTTTCTTTTTTTTATGAACAAATACTGAAGTTAAAATTTATGAAATATTAAAGCAGTATACAAAGCATAGCAAATATACTGTAAATCAGACGACATTTTACATCCAATAAGGATATACTTGTACACATTAAAATCATCCGATGGGGGAAAAACCGGAAATGAAGAGATAAAACTTTGGAGGGATATTACCTTTACGTATTTGTAAAGGCCCAATTTGCTACTCCTCAACTGTATACCCTCTATGTTCAAAGCCATATTCACAACAGGGTTGCCATGTAAACACTATCCTCTCCTTTCACCTCAACAATTTTCTTAGTTTGTCAACATGACGATTAAAGTTACATAACACCAAAGCTAATTTGTGGCTACACACACTGAAGGTAAATGCGCACCATAAAAAGCATGAACACACGAAGCTATAATCCGATTACGATCAGACCTTTCACTGATCTGGGCTGCGTTCAGCAGAGCTCACCAAAAAAGACAGCGGATTTTGGAAAACGTTTTCTGGTGAGATCTGTCGTCATAGCTTTTCTCCGGTCATCGGTCTTTTAAAAATGAAGCTAGCGCAATAAAGCGTGCAAGGTACAAAGGCTTAACAAAAATTGTATGATAACATATTTATGGAGATAGATAAGAACAACTTTTATAATTAAACATAGAAACTAACATGTCTCTTAAACTTCTCGCCGCTCTCGCGTGATCAACTTGTTTCACGCCAATTAAATAGCTATAGTCCCATCAGAATCAGCAAGAGCTATTTGTATTAATTCCTCCATGCTTTTTCGCCAAGCTGAGAACTACGCGTTTTACGTCACGTTATCCAAAAACCCGACTATTTTCCTTGAAGACCGCGCTGGCTCACTGAGCACCGTGACGTCAAAATTCAATAACAAAATCCCGTTCTGGATGACACTGCTAACAGCGCCTGACAGCGCTGAGCTCTGCTGAACGCGGCCCAGATTTCCACCATGATTATAAAGTCTAAGCCTAATTATTTAAAAGTGTATTTAACTTTCGGCTCACTCTGAACCGTTAATGTCTCTGTATTACAGAAACGAAAACCAAACTCAAGCGTTTACTTTTTGGTTCACTAGGCCTAATGACAAATAAAAGTTCATTTGCCCAATATAGTTGCGTTCTTCTTGAAATCACTTTAGAAAGAATTATGCTATAAACAGATGTAGTATAGCTTAAGTAATATATAAACATCGATTTCAAATAATAATAATAAAAAATATTCTTGGGATATCAGAATGAAACAGAGCTTTATAGCTACAAAACCACTAAAGGCATCGAAATTACGAAAAATATTTCCATATATTAATAATATATTATGAGAAAACCAAATATTAAGGTTTTGTAGGATTTCTTTCCACAAAACAAAGCGAACTGCTAACGCGGTGCACTAACGGACGGACACACACAGACTAAAACATAGGCTGCTTTTTAACTCTTTCCGTTTTAATTTTGAGTTGAGAAACTAGATTATCTTAAATATTAAAATAAATATAATTAATATTAAATATTTTCTTCGTTAGTTGTTCGCCTTATAGAGCGTTACATCGCGTTGATAAAGAACAATTAGACATTCTTGAGAGACTTGACTAATTTTGGCGTTTGAAATGAAGCATACGCCGGTTGCATTACCTTACTCAAATAGGTAGTATATAAGGGTGTCGAACTACAGCTAAAAGCAAGAACAACCGCAATTGCGAAAACCTTTGGTGGACAACCCACCCTAGGGAGGCTAGACGTTTCTCGTAACCCTAGCTGATCGCCGCGAATGTCTTAAACCAAACGATGACTATGGAGTTAGAAGCCAATAAGACAGATTGGTGTCTATGTGGAATAGACGGAAGACCAGTAGATGGTGGTGTTTAGAAGCCAGTATGTACAGACTGGTGTCCAAGTGGGATGGACGAAGACCAGAAGATGGTGGTGATTAGAAGCCAGTATGTACAGACTGGTGTCCATGTGGGATGGACGAAGACCAAAAGATAGTGGAGATTAGAAGCCAGTATGTACAGACTGGTGTCCAAGTGGAATGGACGAAGACCCGAAGATGGTGGTGATTAGAAGCCAATGAATACAGACTGGTGTCCATGTGGGATGGACGAAGACCAAAAGATGGTGGTGATTAGCAGCCAGTAAGTACAGACTGGTGTCCGTGTGGGATGGACAAAGACGAGAAGATGGTGGTGTGAGAACTCAAGTAAAGGAGCCATTTCCGTGACTGTGAAAGCAGTTCGGAAATGGCGAACACGTTTGCTCCGATTTGGAAACTGCGAACGCGGTCACGTGGGTGTAACAACAGACAAACACACAGACAGACACACACACACGTCGAAATTAGAACCTCTCCGTGACATACGTCACTCGGAGAGGTAAAAACCTCTTTCCCTTTATTTGTACACTAATTAATAATACTCCGTTCCATTTATTCCATTTATTGCTTTCCCCCACTCTATTCGGGAAAGTACGGCTTTCTTACAACCGGGCTGCCAGGCCTGTAGTGCGGTTTCTGATAGGAAACCGATCTTCATGATTATAAGCACTGAACGCTTTCAGACTTGGGTTTTAAAGTTGCGAAGACGTTTATCTAGCCAAAGCCAACAGCTGAGAAGCCATAAGCCAAATAAGTTTGAAGTTAGGCACCGTATAAGGCTTAGGTATGAATAATGCGGAAATTGAAGTTCTAAAACCGTGCTATAACACTCCTGAGAGGCCAAAGCGACAGTGTTTGACCTCAAAACCAAGTAGGAACAGTCCCAAGGAAAATAATATTAAAAGGTAAACAGTTGCTTCTTTCACGTTTTAATTTAAGTATATGGGTAATTAGCTCATGATTAATATGTTGATGCTTGTATTGGGAAAGCGTTTTGTGAAAGTGTTGTACCGCGACCAGAAACCAGTGCGAAAAATGGGGATGAAACGAATGACAAGAAACAAGAGTTACAGGTGTACCTATCCATGATTTCCCTAATGGACCTTGGACCAAACAGTTAAAATCACTTCCTGTACAATTTAACATTAGCCAAGTTGTAATTTTTTTTTACGGAAAACAAGGCAAATAAGCACCTTGAAGATAGAAACCGAATGCAAAAAGCCAAAAATGTTGGAAGTGTGTTCATTTGTGATCCAGGGAGTGATAAGGTCTTCATTTTTGTCAAAAGTATAATTGTTCCATCTTATAAGCTTTATAAAAAGTACGCAGTGCAATTAAAACTCGAGAAAATAAGCGGAGACATATTAGATGGTTATAGTGAGTGCCCATGTGGTAACGGTGGTGTTTGTAAACACACGTGTGCAGTTTTATGGTTACTGTGGGAGTGCAAACTAGAAAAGCTCTTTTATATTCCACATGATAAGTCATGCACTGAGGTACCCAAGAAATGGGGACTGAAGAAAGGAAATGCCAATCTTCAAACTAAAAGCTTTTCTAATTTACAATTTAAAAAACACAAGCCAAATTATTCTAACGAAAACCCTGCCCCAGTACTTCCAAAACCCAAGTACTCCTCACTTCCAGTTTTGGACACTGAAGAGAAAGGTAAAGCGGATGAAACGGATTTAGAGGCACGGATAGAACGTGTGTCCAATAGCTTTGGGAAAGGAGCTAAGGTTATGTGGCAAGAAATCTTAGCGGAAAATAACTACCTTCCAGTACCTGAAGAAACACATGATGAAATAGAATCAAACGAGAGTTTACAGCAAGTTCCTACCATTACGCCTGAAATACCTTTTCCAGAGATACCTAAGTGCCAAAAAGATAAAATATTTCCTTCCGAGTGTGTTCTTACGCTTATTCAAGCTAAAAATCTTGAGTCCTTAACTAGAGGTCAATCCAACTCTCAGTTATGGAAAAATGAGTGAGTAAAACGAATCACAGCTTCCAAATTTGGAGATGATATTAAAAGAAAAAAAGAAATCACTCCAAAATAAGTTGAAACTATTAGAAAGGGGTCTGATCTCAGTGGTAATGTCTTTGTCCAGGAAGGCATTACCATCGAAGGAAATGCAATAAATATGTACAAAGTTTATAAAGCTGGAACTGTTATATGCTTCAACGTTGGATTTTGTGTAAATCCTTCTTTACCAATAATTGGAGCTAGTCCCGATCAAATTTGTTACGACAACAGTAAAGAAGAATTTGGATTACTTGAAATTAAAACACTGGCCAAAGCAAAAAAACGAAGGGTATACTGTCTCTCAAGCCAATGACAAAAAACTAGCCCCTTGCTTGAAGAAGGACAAGAATGGAGAGATAAGTTTAAAGGAGAACCACAATTATTATTTCCAAGTTCAAGGTCAACTGGGTGTGACCGGCTACAAATGGTGTGATTTCTTTTTGGTTACCGGAAATGATTCTTTTTGCCAAAGGATTAATTTCAACTGTGATATATTTAATGATTTAATGGTTACAAAATTGAGTGAATTTTATTTTAGTCATTTTTGATTAATATTTTTATTGTTTCACAAATGTTTGAAAATAAAATTGTATCCAGCGCCAGAGTTTTGTAGTTATTCATTTACTTTTTCTCTATTTAATAATGGCGCTCTTCTAAAATTAACTAAATAGGAACATATTTTCCATAATTTGTTCAGTTCTTCATGCATGCAATTTGGAAATACATATTTTTAATTTTTACCTCCCTAATAACTCTTTCAACATGGATTCTTAAGTTTGCTATGTCTCTGGTTTGTTTCACTTCCGCTTCAGTGAGCTGTGTTCTATCCTTTAAAAACGGTGGTATGTTTAAGGTAGCACCAACGTTTTGCAATTCCACTGCTATTAAAAATCCTCGGTCTAATTTTCATAAAGACCGCTACTATTTGTGATCTCTTTATCAGATATGCGGCCAGGAGAAAGGTCAGATATGAAACTGACAAAACCATTTGGGGTTATTCCTATCAAGCCATTTGCGGTATTATGGTTTTTATAGCTCGAATAAGCGTTATAATCATGGGGAGTTTCTATAAAGAGTTCGGTACAATCAATGATAATTCGAGTGCTACGATAAAGGGCACGAAATGGTTCTGGCATGTATTTATCAACAATCCTCCTTGATGGCCATATTGTCATCCTTGGAAGCATACGGTACAAAAGGTCAATCCATGTAATCCATATATTACTAACAGTTGAAACGCTAATCTGAAATCGATAGGCTAAATCTTCTTCTAGCATTCCAACCTTTAAACGGCACAAAACGAGGAATAGTTGATTTTTAAAATCATTCAGGGATGCAACAAGTATTTCCTCCTTTCCAAAATGATACACACTTAGGCATTTTCTTTAGTATCCTTGAGTTACCAACGGCAAGCTGACACTTCACTTAGCAAAATTTTTCCAAATAAAACCGTCTGCTACTGCTACTGCTGCGAGTGATAGAAGAGGAAGCCAACGCATAGCCGATAGCCGAAACGCGGTGCACGTTACAGGGCTGCCGGACTAACAAAATATAAAATCCACAAAATAGTGAAAGCTTCACTAGTCCATTTAGATATTTTTATTTGGTCTTTGTCGACTATTATGGTTTTCCTACCCCCATTTATGGAACGGTGTATTGTAGTAAAGTGTTTCAAGGTACACGTTTCATCAAGACCCCAAGAAAGACCCGAGAAAGTTCGAAGATAGCATTGAACTGTACTGGCATAATGCCCCTGCTATTTTTGGTTCACTATTCATCGCTTCTATACTGGTAGACATATCCAGTGCTTGCAATGACTATGCATACTTACTCAGATCTTATTTGGGCTCTTGGCTTCATAGAATCTCGGTCAAGATTTAGTTCAAAGTAAGTTACACCATGGATGAAACACCCCTCCCCAATTAACGCAGTGTTTCCAAATATCAAAAGTGTTACCATCGATTCATCAGTGACGCACTTCGTTGTAGTGCCGGTAAGCAGTTTGTGTGCGGAGCGAACATGTCGTAACATGGAACTAGTGCTTCTATCTTTAGATTTTCTATATATCTTTCTGAAAATAACAATGATAAAACTAGTCTATATAAAGTCTTATGAAAGTTAGTTGAATGAAGAAGCAATTGGTGAAGAAGATGTATACTTATATGGGGTAGAAGGGCAAATTTTGGCACAGTAATTATCTTATCTGAAAAGAAATTGACTTTTTTTGGCAAGAAGATTGTCCCTAAAGTCTTACGTTATGCAGGGAAAAACCCCCAATCGCCTGCTCTTTAAACAACATTAAACCATCAAGTAAATCTGCACACTATTACTGATATTGGTCAAAAATTTGTTGAAGGTGTACGTTGACCTCATCCGGTAATGGACTAAAAGTGACGTCATGCTCATCCTGAAAATCAAAGTCGTTGCCACTAGTAACAAGACGATTAAGACAACAGGTGAATGCTATTCCCCCAAACCCGAACCCCTCAGGAGAATTTTTTATAATTTTTGAGTAACATTTTAAAAAATCCCGTGTGAAATAAGTAACCTAGGCACTAAAAGACAGTGAATACTTGTCTTAAAACAGTACTTGCTTCGGGTGGGTACGGTTTTGATAGTTCCAACTGACAAATCATTGTGTCGGGGACATTTAGAGTTTAAAACTTCCGGCTACTAGTTTGTGGAATCTGTACTAAACTAGTCGAGACTGGTCAGTACAATTAGCCAATTTTTTTTCATAAGAAAGTCTTTTAAAAACGGATTATCACTGTGATTGCATAACCAAATCTTTAATTGCCCAGTACAGAGACCCCTATTGTCGCGTGCAAGCCTGACTTCCGCCCCAATTTGTTTTTATTAGGCGTTTGTAAAAACAGTGTATTCTTGCAATATAAATAACAATGCTTCGCGTCGTTTACGTTACGAAATATTAAATTTGGTTCCGTATTCCAGAAAGGACTAATACAGACCACGTAGTGACATTTGTTGCTTTACAAGTACCAGTCGGAGTCAGACTGAATTAGTGTCGAAAATGCTTTAGTCATAGCAATGGAAAAAATTTGAAGAGTCATATTTTTGGTTATATTGTTACTTATGGTATTTGAACAGTGTCATAAACGGCACTAAAATATTCTAAACCACCTACTTTGCCTTGACGGCACAAAAGCGGATTGTTTGCAGAATATTTGTTAAACAAAGTAATATAAGAGAAAAGCGCCTAAGCAAATGGTATCAACATTTGAATAACTCTACTTTATTGTTATACGCTTTTACAAACGTCATCTTATATCTGACTAAGATATGTAGAATTGTCACTCACCCACACATTGTACAGGCAAATGTACACGCACTTCCGTTGTATGTGAAATAGTTGTACACTTGCGAGGAACACTTTCTCTTTTTGTAGGGCAGAGAGAGTGAAGCATTTGACCCTGAAGAAACAGTATACTGAATGTCATACTCGTAGTCTTGACCTTCACTAGTGATTATTTCAGGTGTATCGCAATTCAAGTAACTTGCTGAAGCTTCTTCGACGTCCATGTTGACTTCACAGTATTAACTTATAAGCCACATTAATGGAAACATCAGTCGTTGACGCGTGTCGAAAGATATAAACGTTAATAACACTCCGCCAAAAATGTAACCACTGTAGCACGGGCAACTTGTAATAAATTATGATTAAACTCTGCCAATATTTGACCTCTATTACTCAGCAAATAGGTATAAGGCCTACATCACCTTTTTTAGTCAATGGAAATCATACAAAAGGTCTATTTGACAGAGTCCAATGAGCTTAAAAAAAGTACTTTGTTCCAATGCAGGGGTGCAAAATATAACACGTCATTGTAGTTAACGATTAATCCTAGTGGTAGGACCCCACAAGCGTATTTTGTCTATAATTGACGCAAGGTTTTTTAATCGAGCGCTTGGGGGTCTCGCTCGAAAATAACAACTCGACCTGAAACAGCTCGAAAGCAATAACCCTACGTGCTGATTGTGTTTGCCAATACGAGATTGTTTCAGCTCAAAGGAAAGTTTCCGACACGCGGCTCGTCTGAATAAGAAGCAGCCCAGCTTGTGAACCGGATCACTTTGCCGAAGTTTTACGAACCGGCTCATGAGCTGATCTTAGGTTTACGTAGCGCGAACTGAAACACGTCTCGTTGCTTTTGGTTCGGATTGATCCGGCAACTCGCTCGGCTCGTGACGAGCGGTTCCGAACTGGTTCGACTTATTGACACCTCTAGAGCTGGCTTTATATGGCTCCAAGAAACATTTAGTTACTGCATTTACCATTTTCGAAGGCTTAGCGTGTACTTTACTTTCTTCGCGACCTTCTCCTACACATTTTGTTAAATAACAAGTTACTGCTTTATGCTTAACATGAGGCTTCTCTGATAAATAAAAATTACACTGAGTGCTAACATCTTTCGACTCAAACAACCAATTCTCCCCAAAATAATCTTCCGAGGGAAATATATCCTCTTCCGAAGAAGTCGCCACTTTTAAAAACTCTAACTAATTCCCGGAAAATCCGGTTACTCGAACATTGGCCGCTTGGTGGCGTTTTCAAAATTGTTGTGACTTGAAAGAGTAGAGGAGCGAGACTATCGTCTGGCTTGAAATATGGGGGTTTGTGAGGAAATTAAGCTTAATGAATAAACAATAGGACTCCGGTAACTTTGGTTCATTTACTTCTGCCGCTACTAAAAGATAAAAAACACGTCAAATAGCAGACATGGCCAGCCAAAACGTCTCCTAACTCAAATCCCTCGAACTAACTTAAGGAAGTTCTTTTTCCTGCTAAGTACTGTACGCGACTGGAACGCACTACCTGATGCCTTTATCTCGACAGAAACCAACACTGGCTTTAAAAGTGCAATAATAAAGCTGAAACACAGCTGAAGAACTCTCTCTTAAAATGTGTTTAGTACATGTTTTAAATTATGACTAATTATTATAGTTACTATGCCACCAGATAGCTGAAGCCTCCAGTCCTCCAGTGATAAAGATAATTGTGATATTTATTGTTTACGACCTTTTTATTTTACACTGTCGGGGGATTATGACCGGAGGATTTTGTCTAGATCGTGGGGGATTATGGCAAGAGCGTGGGGGTTTATATCAAGAGCGTGAGGGGATTATGTCAAGAGCGTGGGGGATTTTGTACTCTTTCCTCGGATGGGGAAAATGACCGGGGAATTTTGCCATGAGAGAGGGGGGATTTTGTACGTTTTCAAAAATGGGGTGATTATAACCGGGGTTCTTTTGTCTTGAGGGTATTTAGTCCGTATACTTTACTGGATAGGCCTTTTCCGACAATTTCGTTGTTTATATCAGCGAACTTAGAGGAAAAAGACTGAGTCCACAGTTCGCTGCACTTTCCGAAGACAGCATTCATTTTTCGCCTATTTGAAATCCGAACAGAAGAGAATTTGAAATTAACTGACTTTACATGTATACCAAGTAGTAATATGGATCTGATAACCTATGTATGTAAATACTAATCTTCGAACGATCTTGAATCGCAATTAAAATGAGGGTGTGCGAAGCACAACGCGAATGAATTGGTAGCTCAAGCCCTACTAAGATCGCTTCCTGATCTAGCGTTGCCCCAATCATCTCATCCGGAACCATATCTTCGTTTTCTTCAACTTCATCATTCCTTGCCAATGCCAACGACTCAATACCATAATCCTTGAAAGCGTTCACGAAGTTGCTGCCGTTATCCGTAGCATCAAATATAATTGACTTTAAATTAATCTCAAAATTTTGCGTTATGGATGACAAACATCACCCATATGATCTCTTATAAATCGGCACAATGATAAAAGGACCTACTTCGTGCTTAAATCCAGATTTAGCCAGCGAGCAGTTATGCCAAGGCATCGCCCTTTCTTGGACGATAAATCAAATCAGGGAGCACAAATAGAAAGGAGAGTCAAATATAGAATGGCTCACACGCGCAACTACCTCGGCGCGCAGCCGAGGATTAAGACGTCACATGATCCGTTGAGAAGGAAATTCAAAAAGGGTAAACCCTAAAATACGGTTAAAGGCTCATACCAGGGATCAGCGTGGCAATTGTATCCTGAGATTAAGCCTTTTCTACGGTTAGTTTATGCATTTGTTTTAACTACTTATAGGAAATGTTGCTATAAAAACTTTAGAAATAATTCGAAAAACTGTAGCCCCGATATTAAATTCATAGCATTCCCCAAACATAAAATAAAATTTGAGCTATGTAAAAGATGAATTACAGCATGCGGGAGGTCTGATTTTACCATGGAAAATAATAAATCAAACACACATCTGCTCAAGGATTTTTTAGGTGGTAAAGGACCCACAGACTCCCTGCACCACTTTCCAGTTTTGGAATACCAAACTGTCCGTTATGAAAAATTTAATTTTTAATTAATAATATGTTGAAGCTTGCTTATAGTTAAAATTAAGGTAAGGATTGTTTTTAAATAATAATTTCTTAAGGCTTGTTTATTATTCTTATTTACTTTTTTAAGGGTTATTATGAGAAGGACGGATAATTTCCTTTGTATTTGTCCCAGACGCTAATGCCAAGCGAGTTGACGAACAAAAATCAGAAGACCACGATATATTTTGCCCAAAATTTTAAATCTTCAGGTTAGTTATGAAAATAATATGAATTACTATTCTGTTTGTGCCTCACTAAATAAACAATTACGAATTCAGAGTTTAACGCAAAGTTTATCCTGAAAAAGCTTCAAAATTAATGGCTAACGTAAATTTGATGAAGAAATTGACCCATCTGTGATGGCAGTCATAAATTATATTTTTGAAACCCCCTCCCTTAAAGGGTATGAGAAGCTTCGTTTCAAAAACCTCTGATTTATACAACCGAAGATTGAATTAATGTCTGTGAATTCAAAAATATCAAGCTTTTAATGCTCCGATTTCTAGTTATTTGGCAATATGTATTTGAAAATGCTTCAAATGAAATTATTTGAAGTCCACTTTTTATGAAAGGCTAAAACATTTCCCTGTAGTTCGACGTCACAGATATATTTTTTTCATGTGAGATGGTGCCACTCTCTCCGCTATCAGACCAAGAGTTTAGACTGGCCGCATTGGCGAGAAGCTAGAGACGCGTATACGTCGCGCGTATAGGATTCCCGCGCTTTTTTCGTCACGTCATAGTGATGTCATAAAACAGGCAAACAAGCTTGACAAGACAAAATTTTTGATATATCGAAACTGAGATTTCGTGAAATTTCAATGGATTTTAAAAATAGAAACATTGGTTCAACTATATTAAAATTTGATATTTTGAAAGTAGAGACTTGAAAGTGTAATATAATAGCACTTTAGTGGGAAAATATGATATTAAATTGTAAATTCGCATACCCTTAAAAAACTTAAATTACCCTTGCTTTGCTAAATATTATTTCCACATTACGTGAGAAAAACATAAAAGATCAAGCGTCATTCAAAATGCACACAAGAGTGTTGCGGTCTTCATCAAACACGAAAACCAAAGTTATGAGCGGAGTAAAGGAATTATCCGAACTACAACCGGGAAAAAGAGTTTGGATAGTGGATATGTGGAGAGAAGGAGTAGTCCTTAGAAAAGCAGACCAGCCCATCATCGGAACCTCCAAAGGAAATCTCCGACAAAATCGTTTCCAACTTGTATACTTACCAGAAAGCAGAAGCAAATATCCAGACAGGATTGGGCAGCATCTAACATTGGTCCAGAGGACATCATAAATGAAGAACCGCGTACTCAAAGTTCGAGCCAACCACGCAATGAAAGTCCGGCCGTTGATCCCCTTCAAGAACAAGTCAGCAATCCTGCAATCAACCGACAGACCACGTCCCAGTCCAGTTCCGGTGTCAACCGACGACAGCCAAGATTCGAAATGAGAGACTCTTGGTCGATTTCTCGAAGCGGGAGAACCTCTAAACCTGTCCTTATATTCGATTAAATGTTGATATAGAAATTGTATGCCATAAGAGAACAAGTTGGGAAACCAATATAAACCTCTCCCAGCCGAGACGAATTCACTTTCTAAACACAATTCCATCAGCCAAAGAGAAAAACTAGAAATACATACTTCAAATTGGCGAGATATTGCTAAGGTCATTTGTAAAGGTTAAAGCGTTTAATAATTCCCGGTGTATCCTCATTAA
The DNA here is from genome assembly GCF_054372755.1 of Phalangium opilio. Lineage (NCBI taxonomy): Eukaryota > Metazoa > Arthropoda > Arachnida > Opiliones > Phalangiidae > Phalangium > Phalangium opilio. The sequence continues at coordinate 5,401,480 of NW_028324198.1, forward strand.
TTCTAATGAGGACCTAATATCTATCACTTAAATATGTGTTTAACTTTCGGCTCACTCTGAACCGTTAAGACCTCCTATAAGAGGACACGAAACAAGGTCAATTCTGGTTTAAATCTAGTGTATCTTATTTCATAGTATACATGAAGTATTAAAATCCATATTGTCAAATGAAGATGAAAGTTACGTTTACACTATAGATAAATGTAGTAAAGCTGAATTAAAAAGTAAACACCAAATTTGAAATGTTAATATCAAAACATGTTCTTAGAATATTGAGATGAAACAGAGCTTTATAGCTACACAACTACTAAAAGAATCGTAATGCCGAAAAATATTTCCTTCTAATATTCTGCAAAAAGAAAATGTTATAGTTTGGTAAGAGATTTTTCATCCAACTTGCTTTATATTAACTTTGAGATGCGTGTAGTGTTTCGATTCGGATGCAATCTTCATTACTCGTTCTATATAAACTCTCACTTGTGTCATTTCAAAGAAAGAAGATTATCTTAAATAATTAAATAAATATAACTGATATTAATTATTTTTATCGTCAGTATTTTACGTTAATTATAGTTAAGTCGTTTTAAGAAACTTAATTCCTAAAATAATTTTAAACATAGCTCTCTTTAACGTTATACTTCTAGGAAACACCTATATCAGAACTTTTGTAAATTTAGGGTATATAAGGCGATTGATTCACACTAAGGGATAAGAAAATGCGCAATTGCGTGAATCTTTGGTGGAAGCCCTGCCATTGGGAGGCTAGACGTTTCTCGTAACCCTAGCCACTCGCCGCGTACATCTTAAGCCTAACGACGATGATGGAGTAGAAGCCAATGTTACAGATTGGTGTGTATGTGGTATAGACCAAAGACCAGTAGATGGTGGTGTTAGAAGCCATTGTTGCAGATTGGTGTCTATGTGGTATAGACGAAAGACCAGTCGATGGTGGTGTTAGAAGTCAATGAGGATAGATTAGTGTGTATGTGGTATACTCAAAAAACTAGTGAATGGTGTTGTTGTTAGAAGCCAATAAATACTGGGGATATTGAGTGAAAGAATAGGCGGTTAGTCAGCAGATGGAGGTGTAACGAATAGTTAATGCCTGGCGATAAAGAAGATAGATAACGCAATGAAGTAAAGTTTTCGGAAATTCTGTGTACTGGGAACGCGGTCCGAAAATTGCGAACACGTTTGCTCCGTTTTGCCAACTGCGAACGCGGTGACAGACACACAGACAAACACATACATACACACACGATCGTTACAGAACCTCTCCGTGACATACGTCACTCGGAGAGGTAAAAAGTGTTTTCACAATACCTAACGATCATCTAACTTCAGAGCTTCCAAGGCGCAATGGTTTGCGCGTTCGCCTGTTAACCGAAAGGTTGGAGGTTTGAGCCCACCCGGGAGCGTTGGTGTGAATTTTTATAAGTAACGTGAATGTCAAAGTTTTTCCACAATACCTAACGATCATATAATTTCAGAGCTTCCGTGGCGCAATGGTTACCGCGTTCGGCTGTTAACCAAGAGGTTGGTGGTTCGAGCCCACCCGAGAGCGTTGGTGTGAATTTTTATAAGTAACGTAAAAGTCAAAAGTTTTTTTCATAATACCTAACGATCATCTAACTTCAGAGCTTCCGTGGCGCAATGGTTAGCGCGTTCGGCTGTTACCCGAAAGGTTGGTGGTTCGAGCCCACCCGGGAGCGTTGGTGTGGATTTTTATAAATAACGTAAAAGTCAAAGTTTTTCCAAAATACCTAACGATCATCTAATTTCAGAGCTTCCGTGAAACAATGGTTTGCGCGTTCGGCTGTTAACCGAAAGGTTGGTGGTTCGAGCCCACCCGGGAGCGTGGGTGTGAATTTTTATAAGTAACGTAAAAGTCAAACGTTTTTCCACAATACCTAACGATCATGTAATTTCAGAGCTTCCGTGGCGCAATGGTTTGCGCGTTCGGCTGTTAAACGAAAGGTTGGTGATTCGAGCCCACCCGGGAGCGTTGATGTGGATTTTTATAAATAACGTAAAAGTCAAAGTTTTTCCAAAATACCTAACGATCATCTAATTTCAGAGCTTCCGTGAAACAATGGTTTGCGCGTTCGGCTGTTAACCGAAAGGGTGGGGGTTCGAGCCCACCCGGGAGCGTTGGTGTGAATTTTTATAAGTAACGTAAAAGTGAAAGTTTTTCCACAATACCTAACGATCATGTAATTTCAGAGCTTCCGTGGCACAATGGTTTGCGCGTTCGGCTGTTAAACGAAAGGGTGGGGGTTCGAGCCCACCCGGGAGCGTTGGTGTGAATTTTTATAAGTAAGGTAAAAGTCAAAAGTTTTTCCACAATACCTAACGATCATCTAGCTTAGGAGCTTCCGTGGCGCAATGGTTTGCGCGTTCGGCTGTGAACCGAAAGGTTGGAGGTTTGAGCCCACCCGGGAGCGTTGGTGTGAATTTTTATAAGTAACGTAAATGTCAAAGTTTTTCCAAAATACCTAACGATCATATAATTTCAGAGCTTCCGTGGCGCAATGGTTAGCGCGTTCGGCTGTTAACCGAGAGGTTGGTGGTTCGAGCCCACCTGGGAGCGTTGGTGTGAATTTTTATAAGTAACGTAAAAGTCAAAAGTTTTTTCATAATACCTAACGATCATCTAACTTCAGAGCTTCCGTGGCGCAATGGTTAGCGCGTTCGGCTGTTACCCGAAAGGTTGGTGGTTCGAGCCCACCCGGGAGCGTTGGTGTGAATTTTTATAAGTAACGTAAATGTCAAAGTTTTTCCACAATACCTAACGATCATATAATTTCAGAGCTTCCGTGGCGCAATGGTTAGCGCGTTCGGCTGTTAACCGAGAGGTTGGTGGTTCGAGCCCACCTGGGAGCGTTGGTGTGAATTTTTAAAAGTAACGTAAAAGTCAAAAGTTTTTCACAATACCTAACGATCATCTAATTTCAGAGCTTCCGTGGCGCAATGGTTTGCGCGTTCGGCTGTTAACAGAAAGGTTGGTGGTTCGAGCCCACCCGGGAGCGTTGTTGTGAATTTTTATAAGTAACGTAAGTCAAAAGTTTTTCCACAATACCTAACGATCATTTAATTTCAGGGCTTCCGTGGCGCAATGGTTAGCGCGTTCGGCTGTTAACCGAAAGGTTGGTGGTTCGAGCCCACCCGGGAGCGTTGTTGTGAATTTTTATAAGTAACGTAAGTCAAAAGTTTTTCCACAATACCTAACGATCATTTAATTTCAGGGCTTCCGTGGCGCAATGGTTAGCGCGTTCGGCTGTTAACCGAAAGGTTGGTGGTTCGAGCCCACCCGGGAGCGTTGTTGTGAATTTTTTTAAGTAACGTAAGTCAAAAAATTTTCCACAATACCTAACGATCATTTAATTTCAGGGCTTCCGTGGCGCAATGGTTAGCGCGTTCGGCTGTTAACCGAAAGGCTGCTGATTCGAGCGCACCCGGGAGCGTTGTTGTGAATTTTTATAAGTAACATAAGTCGAAAGTTTTCCCACATACCTAACGATCATTTAATTTCAGAGCTTCCGTGAAACAATGGTTTGCGCGTTCGGCTGTTAACCGAAAGGTTGGTGGTTCGAGCCCACCCGGGAGCGTTGGTGTGAATTTTTATAAGTAACGTAAATGTCAAAGTTTTTCCACAATACCTAACGATCATATAATTTCAGAGCTTCCGTGGCGCAATGGTTAGCGCGTTCGGCTGTTACCCGAAAGGTTGGTGGTTCGAGCCCACCCGGGAGCGTTGGTGTGAATTTTTATAAGTAACGTAAATGTCAAAGTTTTTCACAATACCTGCTGTTACTTATGACCTCAAAAGGAAAACAGTTTTGTTGAAAAGACACCCTAAAGATACTAGAGTTAATCCTAATAATCCGTGCGCTTTGCGTCTTTGGCAGGCGAATATGGACATTCAATTCGTTCTTGATGCTTACGCACTGGTTATGTATATTGTATCATATATAGGAAAGTCTCAGAGAGGGATGTCTTTGCTTCTGCGCGAAGCTTCTAAACAGACCAAAAATGATAAATGTTCAGTAAAACAAAAGTTGAAACTAATTGCTAATCAGTTCTTGAATGCCCACGAGGTAAGCGCTCAGGAAGCGGCTTACTGTGGTTTACAAATTCCTGTGTCCAGGTGCAGTCGCGCCTGGGTTTTTATAAACACCAATGCCCCTGAAAATCGTGTACACATTTTTAAGAGTCAATCTGAACTTGAAGAACTACCAGCAGACAGTAATGATGTTTTTGCCTCTGGGACGCTAGAACATTATGTTCAAAGGCCAGAGGAACTAGAGGCAATAACGTTAGCTCAATTTGGTGCCTGGTACGAATATTCCAAAGCCCGTAGAGTGACTAAAGCTGCCCACGATCATGTTGATGAGGGAGAGAGCAATGAAGTTGAAGCTTGTGGTAAATGGCTGAAACTTAAAGATGAATCAGGGTTTATTAGGAAACGTGGCCGTGCTAAAATTATTAGGTACAGAAGATTCAATTTAGAAAAAGATCCCGTTAACTTTTATCGTGAACAATTAATGTTGTTTAAGCCTTGGCGCGATGAAAGTAATGATATTTTGACAAAGGATATGAAATCAGAATATAAGCTTTGTCGCGAAACTATTTATGAAGTTAGGAAAGAATTTCACAATGAAATTGACGAAGAAGCCGTGGATCAGGCTGTAGCAGATTTTGAAAATGGAGAAATTCAAGTGGATGTTACTAATATCCAGCCTAAATTAGAACATAGAAATGAAGTTGATAGATCTTTAGCTATGGATGATTCCGATTTTTTAATTAATACGGTTCAAGAACCTGTAGGAAATATTAATAGAGAAATTATTGATGGCAATGCCGAAAATACTGTTGCTCCGTCAATTACCTTAATTAATGACTCTGAGTACAACGCCCTTCTTAGAAAATTGAATTCAAAACAAAGAGAGGTATATTACCAAGCAAAGAAACTCCGTTGCGCCTCTTTGTTACAGGGGGCGCTGGTGTGGGGAAAAGTCTTTTGATTAGTGCTATATTTGAATCTGTGTCAAGGTTTTACAACAAACAACCTGGGAGTAATCCATCGGAAGCGAAAGTAATCCGTTGCGCACCTACTGGCAAGGCTGCCTTTAACATAGGTGGGGCAACTTTGCACAGTACTTTTAGTTTACCCGTTAGCCAATTTGGTGGAAATATATCGAGATTAGAAAGTGAAACACTTCATAAATGCAGGTTACTCTATGGTCAAGTAAAACTAGTAATAATTGACGAAATTTCAATGGTTGGAGCAAAAGTGTTTAATCGGGTAAACGCTAGGTTACAAAAGATTATGGGTTGTCCTGATTATTTTGGTGGTGTGTCTGTCGTTCTAGTTGGAGACTTTAACCAATTGAGACCAGTGTGCGATAATTTCGCATTTCAAGGTCAAAGTGAGAAAGATAATCCTTACGCGTCGGTAATTTGTAACCCAATATAGGAGCAATTTGAATTTGCCGAACTTGAGGAAATTATGAGACAGAGAGATGATAAAATATTTGCTGAAGCTTTAAATAGAATGGCTGTGGGAAGTATGACTCAAAATGATATTGATTTCTTTAGTAGTCTGGAGGTAACGCCCGAGCGTGTACCCCCAAAAGAAGCGATACATCTTTTCGCCACTAACGCGGAAGTAAACCAATTCAATCAAAATAAGCTTTTAAACATGAATACGGAAAAGGCTGTTTCGGTTTCAGTAGATGTTGTCAATGGTGATCTTAGTAGTGAAGTTAAAAATAACATACTTTCCCAAGTTGAAAAGTTAGCAACGTCTGATACGTATGGTCTGCCCAAACAATTGACTCTTGCGTGTGGCGCGAGATATATGATGACCAACAATGTTGACACCTCTGACGGACTAACTAATGGCGCGACCGGTTGGTTAAGAAAGATAGAGTACGGCACAAATAGGGTCGGGGATAAAATCCCGTTCAGGGTATGGATTCAGTTTGACGATCCCAAAGTTGGGAAAATGTTGAGGCAAAAATGTCATGGTTTATATTTGAATAGTAATATTAACGCTTCGTGGACGCTTGTTGAAAAGGTCATCAAGTCGTTTAATAGAAAATGGAGACAAAATAATGCCTCAGTTTCTAGGAAACAATTGCCTTTGGTTGTTTCTGAGGCCATTACGATACATAAAAGTCAGGGTGATACTTACTCCTCGGTAGTGGTTCATTGTAAGGCTACAAAAAAAATTGAAAAAGCGCATTTATATGTGGCTTGTAGTAGAGCGAAAACCGCTTCCGGTTTATATATTGATGGAAAATTTAAAGTTCCTAATTCGATTTTAGAGTGCTATCTTTTAAGGAAGTAGGTGGTATTTACTTCCCAACTACGACACGCAGAGTTGCTTTTGGTTCGTCCATATATTTAAGAGACACGCCTGAAAACGAAGTTAAAGAGATAGATACTAGAGTTTTACGAAGCGACATTCCTGTTAGAAATTCTCACGTGGAACGTTGCTGGTTAGATGTTTACATAGAAGGAGAACTAATATCTGTGGTATTGTTGTACAAATCTCCCTTAGGAAGTTTGAGAACTGTGTTTGAGGACTTTAACCCTTTGTTTGACATGAAATATGATTCGTCTATTCCAACAGTTGTGGTTGGAGATTTCAATATTAACTTTTTAAAGAGCCAAACGGCACTGAGAATTTTCTTTGATTCATTTGGAATATCTCTTTTGCCGGGTCTAGAACAAAAGTATTCGACTGACTATCATTTTTAATTGGATTTGGCGTTTGGTAACCAACTTTTTCGAGACCGATACGAAGCATGTTATAGAGAGTCTTATTATTCTTACCACAAGGGTATTTGCATTTTTAAAAGAACATAGTTTGAAATAGAAAAATTTATTTAAAGCAAGGTGGAGCTCCAGTGCGCCCCTTATTGACGACCTTTCTATTGTACATTGGGTTTAGCTTGTTAGGGTAAGCTTCAGGTCCTCCCTTATGCATTAAGTCTCATTGTTACCTACCTACGGCAAGGTAAAATGCTTATGTATATACAAGGTTAGGCATCAACCTCGATTACGCTCTTAAAACCCCTGGCACACTCTACGATTATAAAAAAGGTGACTATCTTAGTCTTTACCAGTTCGTCGCTTCTTTGGACTGGTTCTCCTTATACTCCAGTACTGATGTGAATGATTGCATCGATATTTTCACACAAAAATTACTCTCCGCTCTGGACCATGCCGTTCCCAAAAAAACTATTAAAGCCTCTCGCGTGCCGAGTAATAAAACCACCCAGGCCTATCCACACTGGTTTGCCGAAGACACCATTAAAGCTCTTAAAAAGAAAAAATATCTTCACCGCAAAATGAAGCTCTCGCCTGGCAGCGCTGCGACCATCAACTTTCGACTTCAACGTACCTTAACCAAACGCCTAATCTATCGCGACAAATCAACTTACACTAACCACATATCGGGCTCTGTCAGTAGAAACCCTAAGGTATTTTGGGAATACATCAACCGCCGTAGGAAAAATCAACGTCAAACGATTACGTTAGTTAAAAACGACACGACACTTACCGATAACAATTTAATCGCGCAAGAATTCGCTAATATCTTTTCCAACGTCGCCATCGACACATGCACAACTGATACACCTATCAGTGACAATCCCCTAGTGAATAACTTCTTTAAACTTCATATAACCGATGACGACGTTACTCGATCCATTAAAAAACTCAAACCTAACACATCATCGGGGTATGACGGCATACCCAATTTTCTACTTAAAGGCTGCAGCGACCTTCTAATCAAACCACTTTCCTTCATCTTCAATCTATCATTGTCCTCTGGGGTATTTCCAGCCGCCTGGAAAACGGCCATATTATCACCCATACATAAGAAAGGTTTCAAAGGTGACCCGAAGAACTATCGACCAATATCCGTCCTGACGTCTCTCGCCATGGTCTTTGACTTCACTATGGAACGTCATCTCTACAATTGGTTTAAACCCCATATACCCGAAAGCCAGCACGGTTTCGTAAAAGGCCGCTCCGTCGAAACGAACCTTATGTCATTCGTTAACTATGTTGATCCCTTGGTCACTAACCGCGGCCAAGTTGACACTGTATATACAGGGTGTTTCTGAAAAGTCCATCACAAATTAAGGGGCGTGTTTATGGGACCAAACTGAGCGGAAAGTACCAAAGAACATGGGGTGTACAACATTTTGTTACGGAGATATGGCCTTCCAAACATTCGCCCCTAAAACAAGGAAATATCCAAAAATGAGGAGTAACACTAAAGACCGACTAACCAGCTTGTTTAAAATTACTAGACAATTTCAATAGCCTTTAATCGAACAATTGATTTCTACCTTTACTAATCAGAAGCGTATAAATGAGTAGAAGTATGCCTACGGTGGTAATGTAAAATTAATCCCAAGTGACATGATGTTTCAAGATCTTCCCAGCACCAAGTAAAATGGTTCTGATTGAAGGGACTTTTATTAGCACAGCGTAAACAACGTTATTTTCAGGAATTAGTCCAAATGTCCACGGGCGGCATTACAAAAACGAGGCAGTCTTTCGAATGATACTTGGACATGTTGGAAGATCCCTGGCTTGTTCCTGTTATCTCAAACCGTAAAAAGCTACGCAAATCTTCATCATCACGGACAACACTCTTGTACGTTAGGTATGACCTTGAGAAAACCTAAAAGGACATCTCGAATGTATTTGAAAAACCCATCTCCAATTAAGGGGCGTGTTGTTTGTTTCCAACAGAGTAAACTCGCCCAGAGAACAATTACAATGCAGAGCCACGTTTCGGCGTTAATGGCCCACAAAGGTGGTCCCAAACAAAAGAACAAACTTTAATTTGTTTCGTTCAGTAAGTGTTTCATGTGTCATAGATAAAACGCCATGATTAATGCACAAAGAAAATGTTATTGACAAGTTTTCGGACCGCGATGCTGAAATGTGGTGGTGCACCATCGTGCACGAACCACATTCTGTTTATTAAACCTAAGGGTACGTCTTCGAGTAGTTCTGGTAAATCGTCCCGTAAGAACTACAAGTAAGCCACACCGTTTAACCTGGGCTCTAGGAAATATGGCCCAATTAAATTGTCACCCACAATACTACACCACACGTTTAAGCTGAATTGTACTTTGTGAATTCTAACGCAAGTTGCGTGTGGTTTTTTCTTAATCAGCAAACCAATTGGCGGCTGCTTGTTTTTGGATCGTCCTCGAAAATAGTGAGAACTTCGCCTATTCTTAAAAAACAGAGCACTAAAACAGAGCACTATGTTTTTTAAGAAAGGAATAAAAGAGGTTTCACGTACATGTGTTTGTTTTATTAAACTCATAATTCAACGAAGTCAGTTACAATGCCTTTCTTCAAAATGCCGAATATGCGGATATGCACCTAATGTATGGACTAGCCGAGGGGAATGCCGCTGCAGCTGTACGCTTGTATCAGGAAAGATTTCCGCAGAGGCGACTACCAAATCGACTGACGTTCGAGGCTGTGGACAGACGTTTGAGGCAAGATGGACGAATCCAACCGGCTGGACCTCAACCTAGAGCGAGAGCCATCCCAGAGGCCGTAGAAGACGAAGTTCTCACCATTTTCGCGGACGAGCCTGAATCAAGTACCCGCCAAGTTGGTCGCCGATTAGGCGTAAACCACACGCTCGTGTGGAAAATCCTCAGAAGCCACCGGTTTCATCCTTTCCATGTTCAAAAAGTTCAAGGTTTGAATCCAGCGGACTACCCACGACGCACGGCGTTTTGTCAGTGGTTTCTGGCTAAAGTAAACGATATCGATTTCCCACGGGATTTGTTGGTTACTGACGAAGCTAACTTTTCACGGGATGGTATTATTAACTTACATAATAAACATCAATGGTCCCAGCTAAACCCCCACGCAACTTGCGTTAGAAGTCACCAAGTACAATTCAGTTTAAACGTGTGGTGTGGTATTGTGGGTGACAATTTAATTGGGCCATATTTCCTTGAGCCCAGGTTAAACGGTGTGGCTTACTTGCAGTTCTTACGGGACGATTTACCGGAACTACTCGAAGACGTACCCTTAGGTTTGGTAAACAGAATGTGGTTCATGCACGATGGTGCACCACCACATTTCAGCATCGCGGTCCGAAATTATCTTAACGCGACCTTCCCTTTGCGGTGGTTAGGTCGAGGTGGACCTGTGGAGTGGCCTGCTCGATCACCCGATCTGAACCCTTGTGATTTCTTTCTTTGGGGCCACCTGAAAGACTTAGTTTATCAGACTGAAGTGCCCGATGTTGAAGAGCTACGTCGACGAATAATTCACGGCTGTCAAACAATTCGCGAAACTCCAGGCATTTTTCAACGTGTAAGGGAATCATTTGTAAGACGTGCTAATGTGTGCCTTAACGCGGGTGGTGAACACTTTGAACAATTTTTGTAACTAGTTGCAATTAAATGTTAAAACTTGTCAATAAATTCATTTTCTTCGTGCATTAATCATGGCGTTTTATCTATGACACATGAAACACTTACTGAACGAAACAAATTAAAGTTTGTTCTTGTTTTTGGGACCACCTTTGTGGGCCATTAACGCCGAAACGTGGCTCTGCATTGTAATTGTTCTCTGGGCGAGTTTACTCTGTTGGAAACAAACAACACGCCCCTTAATTGGAGATGGGTTTTTCAAATACATTCGAGATGTCCTTTTAGGTTTTCTCAAGGTCATACCTAACGTACCAGAGTGTTGTCCGTGATGATGAAGATTTGCGTAGCTTTTTACGGTTTGAGATAACAGGAACAAGCCAGGGATCTTCCAACATGTCCAAGTATCATTCGAAAGACTGCCTCGTTTTTGTAATGCCGCCCGTGGACATTTGGACTAATTCCTGAAAATAACGTTGTTTACGCTGTGCTAATAAAAGTCCCTTCAATCAGAACCATTTTACTTGGTGCTGGGAAGATCTTGAAACATCATGTCACTTGGGATTAATTTTACATTACCACCGTAGGCATACTTCTACTCATTTATACGCTTCTGATTAGTAAAGGTAGAAATCAATTGTTCGATTAAAGGCTATTGAAATTGTCTAGTAATTTTAAACAAGCTGGTTAGTCGGTCTTAAGTGTTACTCCTCATTTTTGGATATTTCCTTGTTTTAGGGGCGAATGTTTGGAAGGCCATATCTCCGTAACAAAATGTTGTACACCCCATGTTCTTTGGTACTTTCCGCTCAGTTTGGTCCCATAAACACGCCCCTTAATTTGTGATGGACTTTTCAGAAACACCCTGTATAGACCTATCCAAAGCCTTTGACAGGGTATCGCACCCCCGTCTTATCCAGAAATTGGAGTACCATGGTCTTTCCGGTTCCATCTTGCGCTGGTGCAAGGATTACTTATCCAACCGTGTTAATTACATCAAATGTAACAATGAGTTGACGAACGTTCACTTCGGTGTCAAATGCGGAGTTCCCCAGGGCTCATCCCTGGGCCCCTTGTTGTTTAACGTATATATTTATGACATCCTATCTGGCGTTAAGAACGCCAAAGTACTTCAGTTGGCCGACGATCATAAACTTGCACAAAACATTCGAACTATATCCGACTGCACTTCCTTACAACGGGATCTAGATTCCCTCCATTCATGGTGTACCAAAAATAATATTCCGATTAACGCCGAAAAAACCGTTGTCATGACGTACACTAAAAAACTCACACCAATTTCCTTTAACTACACCATAGACGGCGTTCCACTTAGTCGCGTCGACACTGTCAAGGACCTAGGTGTTCACTTCGACAGAAAGTTACTGTATCAAGAGCATATCACTCAAACAGTTGCCAAGGCAAAAAGGATACTGGGCGCCTCCTATCGCATCACACGCTTACTACGTTCGAAACACTGCTTTCTTACTCTGTTTAACACACTAGTCAAATCTGTCTTAACGTACGGTTCTGTGATCTACAACGACACTTGTGCTACTAATATCGGTAAAATTGAGACTGTGTTTCGCAAATTTACTCACCTATACAAATGTTTTAGCAATCATAAGCTCTCCGATGATTATTACAATAACCTTTCATCCCTGGGTCTAAACTCCGCCCGCGTTACCCTTGTCAAAATCGATATAAAATTTTTACATAGACTATTCACTTATAAGATAATTTGTACAGAGCTTTTAGAATGCCTAAACTTAAACACAACCAACTTATGGTCAAGACGCAGAAACCTATTCTATATTAGAACTAAAACCTTACGAACTATTAATAGACTGATGGACAATTATAACAAATATGGCTTTCAAAATGACCTCAATACTATTACAAAATTGCAAAATAATAAAATTATTTTATCAGGTCTTAAATGACCATTTTACATGTCAGTCGCAGTTCCTAATAACAATTTAATATAATCCTTCGACTCGACTTGACTTTGACTCTTACAGATTTTTCTTTTATTGTATTTTAATTATTTTATCATTCGCAAACTTGACTCGTGTGGCTCAACTAGCTGATACCTCTGTATTGTTTTGATCCACATTAAAAATCTATTCTATTCTATCTATTCTATCATGGTGGGGCGCCTATGGAGCCGCCTGTTGCTTTAAGGGTCTAAACTACGAGAAATAGGCTTGGGACCCTTGGCTAAGAAACCCACATATGGCTTGGGATCCTGTACTTTAAGAAACCTACTTTAGGCTTGGGATCCTGTACTAAGAAACCTACTTTAGGCTTGGGATCCTGTACTAAGAAACCTACTTTAGGCTTGGGATCCTGTACTAAGAAACTCACTTTAGGCTTGGGATCCTGTACTAAGAGACCCACTTAAGGCTTGGGATCCTTGACTAAGAGACCCACTTAAGGCTTGGGATCCTTGACTAAGAGACCCACTTAAGGCTTGGGATCCTTGACTAAGAGACCCACTTAAGGCTTGGGATCCTTGACTAAGAGACCCACTTAAGACTTGGGATCCTTGACTAAGAGACCCACTTAAGACTTGGGATCCTTGACTAAGAGACCCACACAAGGCTTGGGATCCTTGACTAAAGAACCCACATGTGACTTCAAGATTTGAAAAAAATGGTAAGTATCATTATTGTAAATGACGGTCATATAAGTTTGGTATTAATCCATTTAAAAATATGGTATATTTTATTGTAAACTGGAGGATTGGCGTAGTTCATGAGTAGCCTAGAGGATATGCGTAGTTCATGAATGCCCTAGAGGATTGGAGTGATTCATGAGTAACCCTACAGCATTGGTTTAGTTCATGGGTAACCATGGAGGACAAGGTCAACGAAATTGTAAACAAGGTATGTAATAGTGATAATTAGTTAATGGGGATAATCGTTGTGTGATTTATTGTGGTTCTTCAGAAAATACGTCGGCAAATATATCTCAAGGCTTATCCTTAGGCTTAATAAAGGTGAAATACAACTCTGAAAACGTTAAAATGGTTGCGTCAGATGACTGAGATCTGGAGCGGCAACTGTGGGTTTATGTAAAGGCGAACCACTGAACAAAGTGTAAGTGTTGCACCAAGTTTCATTGGTTTGATGAAGAATGGAGCAATTTTGTATAGCGTACTTTAAAAAGGTTTTAGGTATGGCGAAGCGGAAATGGCTGAATAATCGGCGACAATTCAATAGTCCTAGTCGAACATCCCCTTTTTTCGGCAAAACGCGGCCGAGGTGATTTTGAAAATGTTCCTGGCGGCGTTATCTGCCGTTGGTAACACTGCAGCGTCCTCAAAAGTTGGCCAACGCTCAAAGCGGAAGTTGGACTTCGCCGCAATTTATCGACTAGAACTATAGTTCTAGCACGTTCAATGTTATGGGAGCAGCAAGTAGAGCAATACAAGGGCGGGCTGCATAGCGGTCTGGCAGTGGAAATACAGAAAGGAGAAAAACTTAACGCCAAGAGGCAGAGTTTTCCTATTTTGTGGAACTGGAGTCGTCTTGGTCTTTGTTATCTGAAACGTACAGCGCCAATACACTTATGTAATAGTTTCGAAAAAACGAAACTTTATGAACTACGCCTCATCTACTAGGTTATTGCTTTCTTTCGGACGCTATCCACCAAACATTCATCCTTTAACAGTCTGAAGAAGTTTTTAATATTAATAGTCCTAATTTGATTGTGGTTTTTTCCCAAATGGGTTTTCCCAGAGCCTTTTTTCCCACATGCGCTGTGGGTTTTTATGGCTCGAATTAGCTTGTATTATGACATGAATATTTGACATCCATTGCATCGTTCGATAATGCTATTAATAAATTTATTCGTGGATAGCTCAGACGTCAGAGTGAAAAATCAACTAATAATTTAAAAATACGTGTTTTAATATTAATAATTCAACTGTGATTATGGTTTTTTCCCAAATGGGTTTTCCCAGAGCCTTTTTTCCCACATGCGCTGTGGGTTTTTATGGCTCGAATTAGCTTGTATTATGACATGAATATTTGACATCCATTGCATCGTTTGATAATGCTATTAATAAATTTATTCGTGGATAGCTCAGACGTCAGAGTGAAAAATCAACTAACAATTTAAAAATACGTGTTTTAATATTAATAATTCAACTGTGATTATGGTTTTTTCCCCAAACGGGTTTTCCCAGAGCCTTTTTTCCCACATGCGCTCTGGGTTTTTATGGTTCGAATTAGCTTGTATTATGACATGAATATTTGACATCCATTGCATCGTTTGTTAATGCTATTAATCAATTTATTCGTGGAAAGCTCAGACGTCAGAGTGGAAAATCAATAATTTAAATATAAGTGTTTTAATATTAATAATTCAACTGTGATTATGGTTTTTTCCCCAATGGGTTTTCCCAGAACCTTTTTTCCCATATGCGCTGTGGGTTTTTATGGTTCGAATTTGCTTAATGTTAAATTATACTGAAGGTTCAATATATAATGTTAAATAACTATTCAATGTTGTAGATAGATAGAAACGTTGAAGTATTATAAATACTGTTCTGTTAATGGTTTTTCAATAACCTTTTGTTCCCATATGTATTGTGGGTTTTATGGTTTTAATTAGGTTATATTTAACTTTTACTGTACAGTTTAATGTATTATGTTATATATTGCTTTGCATATATTGAAGTATTGTTGAAGTGTTATAAATACCGTCTTCTGAGCCTAATGTAATATTAAAAATACAGTCTTCTGAGCCTAATGTACTTTCAGAATGTTATGGTCTTGAATTAAATGAAAAGTAAATAAAGTGAACGTTAAAATATATGACATTGTCCCTATATTATGTGGTTTGATATGCTCATGGTTTCACAAGAAATATAAGAAAACCAAGATCAGAAGAAGATTTTACATTTTTGAAGAGACTTTCCTTAGGAGCCTAGCTTATGTGTGATTGGGTTGTGGCTTCCATGTTTTGGGGACATTTGCTTTTTGTGTGGCGATGTATGATTCAGCTTTGATATGGACAAATGTTACAAATCATACTGGTAGACTAAGAATACGGTTGAGGTATAGCGAGAGAAAAGAGTTTCCAAAGCAAGTGAAAGATATTGAAAAGGCTTGAACAATTGACTATTTTAAAATTCAATTCCTGCACTTGCAAAGAATTAAAAAAGCGATAGATGCATATATTTAGGTTGTTTAAGGGGTAGTGATAGCCTCAATTTCTACGTCGTCAGCCCCCCAGTCCCCACGCGCGCGAATTTTTATGGCATAAATGTGTTTAAAATCAAAATGCCTTACTGAAGGCTGCAGTGAAATATCCAGGAAGCGTAAGCTTCTATTATAACTCCATGGTGGAGGATTAAGTTAAGTTACAAGATGAAAACAAGCTACACTTTCAGTTAACTGACTGAAGTAATGGATCTGGCAGATTTTCTTGATAAGACTTTAAATAGCAAGGCTTAACTTCAGATTAAACATCTTTAACGGTGTTAAGAAGATAATCTAATAGTAACACTAGATACTTTTCGTGCAAATTGTTTTCTAATAACCTTGAATACATTCTACCTCTTTATGTGTTAATTAAACGTACTTCTTCATTTAAATACTATTTTAGTTTAGGCTAATACCTCCCAGCTCCATTCCTGGCCGCCGCCATTTTTAAACCTGCCTACGATTCGATCTTTAAGACTAAGACATGCGCAATAAGAAATTCGATTGCGTCAGATCCGCTTTGTGGTACCTCCAGAGTCCGACAGGGGGCGATGAAATTTCCTGACCTGCTTCCTTTATTAGGGGCATTTGCTCTTGACTTAAATTGACTTTGTTTCTGAATTATGGGGGCCTTACATAATAGACTTATGATTATACCATATGCTTATGTTTCTACCAAAACATTTTCTCTTTCCTAGTAGCTTCACAAAGGAAAGAAACCTTATGCCTTTTTTATTACTTCAAAAACCATCCCATTAATTTCTATCCTGTGTAAAAAATCCATCAATATGTAAAAAGTAAATTTACAAATAATAAATATATATTTTTAAGAAAGAATAACATGTACAATATAACAAGTTGAGAAACCTCTCCGAGTCGAGGTTTTAATCGTCAGTAATTTTCCTTTATTCTAGTTAAGTTGTTTTAAGAAAGTTATTCCTAAAACCATCTTAAACAGCTATTGTTGAGGTTTGAATTCTAGCGTATGCCTCTTTAAGAAGTTTTGGAAATTTAGGGTATATTGATTTATAATAAATGATAAGAAAACCCCAATGGTGTGAACCTTTGGTGAAAGCCATTGGGAGGCTAGACGTTACTCGTATCCCTAGCCGATCGCCGCGACGATAACCCCAACGATGATAATGGAGCTGAAGCCAATATTGCTTTCTGTGAACTGCGAACGCGGTCGGATGTAGTGTATACGTTTGCTCCGATTTGCCAACTGCCAACGTGGTGACAGACACAAATATACACACAGATACGTCCAGTGTACTACCTCTCCGTGACGTCATCGTCACTCGGAATGGTAAAGAGTGAGATAAAAAAAATCTGTTTTATCAGGGTTTTTTAAAAGCATAATGAAATGGTCAGTTTTTTCATCGATTTATTAGGTTAAGATCACATCGAAATCAATAACGAAACTTAGTGAAACCTTGTGAAACCTTTATACATATAAAGCGATAAAAAAGGTCGTCTGACCAGTTCATTGTCCCTTTAACCGAGCTGAAATTATAGGCGTTTCGTATGTTATCAAAATATTTTAGCTGCTAGGTCATTTCGAGAAGGTTGTTTAACTATAAGAAACATTAATAATGGTTTTCGCAGCCGAACACAAAAAAAATTAGCAATAAGGTAATAGCAAGGTCCTTATACGAAAGGTACTTAAATCAACAAGTACTCCTGGATCAGATTCATCAACTTGTTCATTTTCGACAAATTGCGATTGAATTGGGCTTATGTGTTAGAAGCAGAGAAAATGCGGCTAGAATGTTTCGGCGCAGATTCGTAAACAATTACAAGAGTAGTGAACACCCAACAGAAGAAGGACTGAAAACTATGTTTATGGACTTAGTTGAAGAGTAAGTAAAGACATTTTCCTGGAAAGGTTAATTCCTTCATTTTTGGTAAATATGAAGTGAAAAATGTTCATTTCTAAAGTTTTGTAAAAATCCGACCGCATACTTGTCGGTAAAGGACCGCGGTTTCCGTTATGAAGCTAGTAATTAGTAAAAAAATGCATTTTGGGTAATATCTGAGAAGGAAATTAATTTCAATTATTAATATAATTTTGATAGATCTACACCCGAACCGTTGCCCGAACCAATTATTACAAACACAAATTCTACTAAATCACCTAAAAAATCAACATCAAATGAAATTCAAACAAGATGGGGAGATTTATTGAAAGAAAATTATAAGCCCAAGTCAGGCATGGCATCAAATACCGCATCTAGATTGTCAAATTTCAGTCCTAAGTTTGTATAAATTAATTAATTGTAATGTAAATCTGTTAAATCTATAAGTTAATTTTATTTTATTTTTCTTTTAGTTGTCAGTCAACTCTCATTAAAGAACAAGATGCAAGGAACAATTGGGTAAGTTGGTTTTTTTTAGCAGCTTAACAATGAAATTAGTAAAATTACACTGTATTTCCACCAATTAGGATGAAGAAGATTTAATGGCGGATAATTTAACCCTAACTGGTCCTGAAATCACAGTGTCAAATATGACAGGCTCTCATGTCCCATTGCCCAATCAGACTGTCATGTCTGAATCTCTTATGTCTTTTCTTAAACATGAAGAGGAGGCAAAAGCAACGCCATGATTTTAATTATTTTTATTTATCATCTTTTATTAATTCATTTGTTTGTTTATTTTTTTAATTGTCTGTAATTTTTGTACAAAATTTAGTTCTTTTCTTTTGATAATTTTACATGTCTTTAGAATAAATTCAATTGTTCAAAGTAAAATATTGATTTTTATTAAGAGAGGATGGTCCTAAATAGTGTTCCTGGCTTTTTTAAGTCCAAAACTTGGGCCTAAATAGAAACAGCCTTTTATTAATGAAGTCTTAAGGCACCATCTCGATTAAATCCGCTACGTTTTTCAATATAATAAATAACTAAATCTAACAGAAGAGCATGTTTGTGCCATTCTTCAAAGGGTTCTAATTCTACATTAATAAAAACTGTCTTTGCAGACAAAGACTAGAAAAAGTAAGAGATAAGTTTATAAATTAATTGCCTGAAGTAACAGATATTAATTTCATGATAAAATGTTTTCGAAAATGTAATTGTTCTTGAAAAAGCGTAGATATGTAATTTTTTCAATTAATTTAGAGGGACTAGATCGATTAACAGTAAAATCAGTTGATTGAATTAAATATTGATTAACGATTGAGTGGATAAAAATAACTAGAAAAAAATTTCAATAACTGAAACTTCAGTCAATTGATGAACCTCACACATATCGTTTGTTTTTTCGGCCTTGGTCCAAACCAAGACGTTTTTATATAATATCTGTCACTTCAGTCTTAATGTAATTAAATTTTGAATAATTATGTTTGCTTTACCGTCATACATTAGCACTCTAAAATATAATGGTGCATTCAAACACCATATATGCTGTTTTTTCCAGTGCCAAAAAAGACATCATTTAGGGTGAACTTTAACCCCATTTCTATGATCAATTCACGCCATTTACTTATATTATTTGGAGGTATTAAGGAAATATTAGGCATTTAAGCACCATTTACAGTGGCTTTACACATCTTTGTTTTTGACAATCTGTTGAACTTCTAATATTACTTAGTTTAATGGTTTTTAAAGTAGGGAAAAAGTATGCTACCTATGTCACATTATTAAACCAAGTGAAGTGAAATAGTTGTTAAATATTTATTATAAACACTACACCACAGACACGTGGTAAGTCTAAGTTTTCCGAGAGATCTAACTAATTATTATGTTCAATCACGATGGTCAATACATGTATCTACCAGGGCTCGAACCTGGGACCTTCCGCGTGTGAAGCGGACGTGATAACCACCACACTACAGATACGTAATAACACTGAGTTTTCCAAGAGATCTAGCTAATTATTATGTCCAATCACGATGGTCAAAGCCGTACAACTGTAATTAACTAAAATTAACATACTTAGACTTAATTGTTTTGATCAAACTGGCTGATAGCACACCCTGAATACTTAATTGTTAATTTAAGATAATTCCGAAAAGTATATCGCTGTAGTTTTTAAGTTATCGGTGGGGAAAAATCACGAAAAACCCATGTTAATCTCCATAGGAAATTAGCAAAAGCGGGAGAATATTACTTTAACGTTACAAAACGGTATCAAGTCATATCTACAAGGGCCTACCGGCCCTGTAGAATAGGCGAACATTACTTTGGAAAGCAGTTCTTATTCAAATTCTCAGCAAGCCCAAGGAATAGGTAAGTTTCCTAATAGTTAACCTAGGTTGTGCATATTTTAACAGGGTTCAAATTTTTCAAGTTGTTTGAAATTCAGCTTCAGGTGACCAAATCTATGGCCTAGGGCTGCTATCTGAGAAGAATATTGGAACACCGTTAAATATAACTGAGCCAATGGTAGAAAATGAAGAATCTTCTGAAAATAGTACAGTTTGGACTACAACTACTACATTACCGCTGAGTGGAACAACTCCAGTTTTAGATCAACCATCAAATTTCACAAATACAGAAACTGCGTCATTTTAGATAAATGAGCGCACCTCGGAATCAGAATGCCTTACACTTAAATGGAAGTATATTCTCAGAAAAAACTAGCCCGAGAATTTTTAAGATATCAGATGGAAAACTTAGATGCATGTGATTGGTCCTTGGAAATGTTGCACGAATCTGAAGCCAATGTACATGGTTTAAAATGCCTAAGATTTAGAAGAAGTGGGAATAGTTTATTTGTAGTTGAATTATCGAAAAATCTTACACAAAACATTTTTTTTTTGCAATACAATAATTCCTGCCGATCAATAGGTTTTCTTGTCAAGTTCTGTAAAATTCAGAAACTCCATTACGTGTTTCAAAGATCTGCTGGATGTGTTACTTGAAATTGATAATTGGAAAACTTGCCAAAGCATTGATGGAGAATTTTTTACGTATTTTAAAGACAAAAATCTATAGACTGCATATGTTTGCATGGTAACCCAATCAATTCGATCCCAAAATTGTGAGAAATTATTTCTTAGCCAATTTTCAAGACTTTGCCGGTCTTGCCGGAAAACGAAGATTGTTTAGAGAATCGAAAACGAAAAGTAAAATTCTTTGGAAAACGTGCCAATTTTCGTAACATGCAGCCTTGCAAATATGATCTGCACTCAGATAGAGTATGTCCCATTCGCTAAACATCGCATCGATGCCTTTATCAAATCCCTTTTGTCTTTTAGGGAATGGACAGTGCAGTTGACCGACGGATGTTTATCATTTTTGCAAAAGATGCAATAACCCGCTTTCTTTGTTTGTGTAAATAGTACGGATGCTGAAGAAACAGCGGCTCCGCGTCCGTTACGCGTATAGCCATACTTGTTAGGTGTTTTATGACGGAAGTCAGTCTTTGCTTTTACGGGGTATTTATCTCTCTCTGACCATTTGCTCCCTGAGGAGGAGGCTCCAAAGAGGTTGGTTCCCAAAATATTAGCCCTTTCTCGGCTTTCTACATCCTTTCTTAAAAGGTCTACCAGAGTTTCCGCGTTCCAATCATCGTCCGAAACGCGTGTACGACTGTACTCTAAACGAATTTCTTCCGGAATGCTTTGCAAAATCGAGGGGGCCAAACACGAGTTTTTGGAGGCCGTGTCAATACCCAACCCATTTAAACTCCTTAAATTTACTTCACAAATTTCTAAAAGTTCGCGTAAGGCCTTAATATCTCTAGTTGATTTGACAGGTGTTAAGTTAATCAAATTGTTCATATGAGTTAGCATTATTAAATCTGACCTGCCAAATCTGTTTTTTAAGTCTTTAACTATTTCATCATAAGCTTCATCTGAAGCGTTATTGTTTGTAACAGCAACCTTTTCTTCATCTTCTAGCTATGAAACTAAATAATTAAATTTCTCTACCTTTGGGATGGTTTCATCATCATCCACAGCAGCCTTAAATCTGCTCCAGAAAGAGTTGAATTGAGTTTTGTCCCCTCCAAGTTTTGACATGTCCAAGCGGGGCAATTTGGTATTTGTTCTTCTCGTGGCACTACACGACCCCGATTGGCAACCGGAAACGGACCCATGTCCCGAAGCGCGATTGTTTCCAATCGGTGAAGAGTCGTGTTCCCGTTACGGCGCGTTGCCGACCGAGTGAGTGTGATTTCATCGCAGATTTTCTCGCGGCAATCACCTCGTTTGGTAATGCCTCAACATCATCGATATAGTTTCTTATCTTTTCGTCCAACACTACGAGTTCTTCCTCGCGTTGGTTCAACAAAGTCACTTTATCGTCTATTTCATCACCCGAATTTCTATCACCACTCAACAGCACTCCAAGTTCTCCGACGAGAGTAGCCACGCTCTCTCTAGCACATCTCTGTATCACCTCCAGTTTCCTTAGTTCGTTCTGCCGCCTTCTGTCCTGGGTCCGTAGGCTCGCCAGCGTCTGTTCCTCGTCGCTTGAGTAGTTGTCCATGCTAGCTTTTTTCGTTTCCACAGATGTAAGTTTTAAGTCCCTGGACGTCTAGTCCCGGGTTTCGGCAACAAAATGTCGTGGATTTTTGTTAATGAGTCCTAATCGGTTCAGAAAATGCGGCAGTGTATATGATTTTAGAGTTAGGGAATTTGTTTTATGTTATTTTATCTGGCTTCTTTTGGAAGCCCACCCTATGTCTCTTTTGGAGACCTACCCTTGTCTCTTATGGAGACCTACCCTTGTCTCTTTTAGAAACCTACCATTGTCTCTTTTGGAGACCTACCATGTCTCATTTGGAGACTGTCTCTTTTGGAGACCAACCATATTCTCATTTGGAGACTGTCTCTTTTGGAGACCAACCATGCCTCATTTGGAGACTGTCTCTTTTGGAGACTAACCATTGTCTCTGGGCGGACAGGTCATAGGGCCCCAACTGCCGCTGGCAGTGGGGCCCCAGTCAATGGGGGCCCTCCTTTTCGGGGCTTGCATATTTCAAAATTGTTCCTTCACTAACTCAAAGTAGTTACGTATCCATAAATGGGACATTGGTAAATGGTATCTCATAAGATAAGGTTCATTTAATAATTTATAAAGCGGAAAGAGATAGTTTTGTAGTCTTATTGTTTTCGACTGTACTTTTATGCCTTGGCCTATCCCGCGAGAAACAAAACTTAAAATCGGTTTTTATTTTACTTTCATGCTTAGTGAGAAAAGTGGAAAATAAGGGACTAAGAGCACATTAAGAGAAGGCTCAAGTTATAAAACCACTACTCTTCATCTCTTTTTATTTTTGCCTTTTAACCTCTAGTTGAAAATAAATATATTTTTAAGTTTTATATTTATATTCATATTTTCACAACCATTACCCACTAGAATTAACCAAGGTCGAGGCCCGTTCGGGCCCCGAGAGGGGGAAGCCCTCACATGAGCGGTTCCCGTATAGACCAAGAGCCAGTGGCCTGAATCTTACCTCATAAAGTACAAAAGGTCTGACCATTGGAATGAGTTCAGTTTTTATGCTCATTAATAGATTTGGCCGTCTTACACGTCACATCTGGGGTATTTGAGGGGGGTGGGGTCATGTTTGACCCTAATGAGGTATGATTTCTTACCTCATGAGGTTCATGAATAAAGAAGGTGGCAAATGATAGAACTGGAAATGGCGATTCCAAATATATGAAATCTGACGTCATCAAAGGGGGCCATCAAAAAATCAGACGGGGGTTAAAATGGTCGAATGAGGTATGAATTCTAACCTCATGAGGTACATGTATGAATCCGATGTTGTTTGATAGATCTGGTCGTGCTAAATAACAGAATATAAAATCTGACTGGAAAATACGTGGCTTAGGTTTAATCTGTCTGCCTGATTCTTGCGTCAGACTATGACAACTTCGTGCCTCATAAAGCTAGATTCCCACTCGACCGAAAAAACCGGCGCAAATCACGCAGCATACGGTAGAAATTTTACCTTACGCCGTCGTCCGGCTGTAGGCTGTTCACACTACGACTGAATTTTGAGTTTGGCGTTAGATATTTTTGGGTCACGTGACAGATTAGAGTGGTTTCCATAACATTTATTTCGCACTCTGAATTGGTATCTCTGTCCCATTGTCGCTTAGATTGTCGCTTAGATCGTACAAGAAAGTATATTTTCTAACCTCCTCAATAAAGACTTCCTTATTAACATCTTACGTCTATATACTTCCATTAGATGCATTTTTCTTTCTTCGTGGCGGCTATCAATCTATCTAGCGTATGCGTGCACTCTTGAAATTTATGACGTAGTCAGTGGGATAATTTCATTGTCAGAGACACCGGCGTAACGCCAAACACGACCGAAAAATGGAACACAACTTGCGCCCGGCCGAGCGGAAATTCCGTCGGGCTCGGCGTAAAGATTTTTCGGTCGAACCTCTTTCTGCCGGGTCTCCGTCGAGTGCGAGTCTAGCTTAATCGTAGCAGGTGATATATTGTAAAACCAGCCCCACTGATGTCGAGTACATAAAACTTAACTTGTTTGAGCGAGTTGCCTCTGTTTCTATCGAGGTAATGTGGTGAAATATTTTTTCTGTGATAAATGAGATGAACTTAAAATGGCATAATTTAATAATTTCGGGTGTAAGGAGAATTTTTGAGGCGGATTTTCGCCAGTCCCCGCCCAGGTGCCTTATTGTGCGCGAAATTTAGCATAGAGTTTTACAGTGGCCCACACGGAGGGAGGTTGACTATGATGATGAAACCGTATATATTGATTATCAGACTGATTCGGATGATGAACCAGATGACGTTTAAAATGTAACATTTTTGTATCTTTATTTGCGTTAAATAATACTTTAACGTTAAAAGGTCTCATTGAATGAGTTTGAAATTAAATGTGCCTGCAATGAGCTATATCATTTGAAGGGGGAAACGTCACATTTGGGCCTGCCAATAAACGGAGCCGGTTTTCACCCTCCCTCCGTGCGGGCCCCTGTAGAACTCTAAGCTAAATTTCGTGCACGATAAGGCACCTAGGCGGGGACTGGAGAAACCCCGCCTCAAAAACTCTCCTTACCCCCGAATTGAAATAACTGTATTATTAAATGATGTCAATTAAGTTCATCTCATTTATCACAGTCAAAATTATTTCACCACATTGCCTCGATAGAAACAGAGGCAACTCGCTCAAACAAGCTAAGTTTAATGTACTTGACATCAAGTTGTGTTCCATTTTTCGGTTGTGTTTGGCGTTACGCCGGTGTCTCTGACAATGAAATTATCCCACTGACTACGTCATAAATTTCAAGAATGCACGCATACGCTAGATAGATTGATAGCCGCCACGAAGAAAGAAAAATGCATCTAATGGAAGTATATAGACGTAAGATGTTAATAAGGAAGTCTTTATTGAGGAGGTTAGAAAATATACTTTCTTGTACGATCTAAGCGACAATCTAAGCGACAATGGGACTGAGATACCAATTCAGAGTGCGAAATAAATGTTATGGAAACCGCTCTAATCTGTCACGTGACCCAAAAATATCTACCGCCAAACTCAAAATTCAGTCGTAGTGTGAACAGTCTACAGCCGGACGACGGCGTAATGTAAAATTTCTACCGTATGCTGCGTGATTTGCGCCGGTGTTTTTCGGTCGAGTGGGAATCTAGCTTTATGAGGCACGAAGTTGTCCTAGTCTGACGCAAGAATCAGGCAGTCAGAATAAACCTAAGCCACGTATTTTCCAGTCAGATTTTATATTCTGTTATTTAGCACAACCAGATCTATCAAAGAACACCGGATTCACACATGTACCTCATGAGGTTAGAATTCATACCTCATTCGACCATTTTAACCCCCGTCTGATTTGTTGATGGCCCCCTTTGATGACGTCAGATTTCATATATTTGGAATCGCCATTTCCAGTTCTATCATTTGCCACCTTCTTTATTCATGTACCTCATGAGGTAAGAAATCATACCTCATTAGGGTCAAACATGACCCCGCCCCCCTCAAATACCCCAGCTGTGACGTGTAAGACGGCGAAATCTATTAATGAGCATAAAAACTGAACTCATTCCAATGGTCAGACCTTTGGTACTTTATGAGGTAAGATTCAGGCCACTGGCTCTTGGTCTAGTATAAGCGGATTCCAAACTAGCGGTTCCCTAAATAGCATTCCTCATAACAGCGGTTCCCTAAATAGCAGTTTTCCCAAAATGACAGTTTACCGATACAGTTTTTCTCGTAAACGCGGCGTACCGTTACAGCAGTTCTCAAAAGAGCAGAAAAACGGGGATGCGAAAAACCATAGTTATTTATTATGGTTTAGGCTGGGTTATATGAACTCAAATAGAACTAGGTCAGATAGGGATAATTTGGTTTGGTTAAAGTTGATTATTTGAACTTAATAGTATTAGGTCAGGTCATGTTAGGTTGGATTGTGATTTTAAGGTTTTTTTTCGTTTGGTTTCAGTTAGGTTAGTTATTTTTTGGAAATAGTGTACAAGTTACGTCTTTTCCAAAATATTGTTGTTGATCTTCACTGACATTCCAATTAATATATGCCTTTTCTAAAAAATTAGGTCAGTTTACCAATGTTACGCCTTTTCCAAAATATTTTTGTTTTTCTTCATTAACATCCCAAATAATAATATGCCTTTTTTAAAAAAAATTAAGGTCACATTACTGATTAAATGATCACTGAATAAACTAACATAAAAAACCAACGAACATAATTGTATTGTTAAGAAATGCTCAAAACTCAAGACAAACACTGCTATTTCTAGAAGAGTAGTTTTGATTAACGCTCTGTTTTTTTGGAATCGCGGTTGCTATTTCGAGAACTGCTCTTCCGAGAATTGCTGATACGAGTTACACCCCCCGAGAGGTACGGGACTAGGGAAAAATGGACCGAATTGCCCCCCCCCTCTCTCTCGACGGCCCAGAAGATGTTGAAGCTTTTCCGTGGCCTATCGCGAGAGAAACAAAACTTAACCTCCGTTTATATTTTACTTTCATGCATAGTGAGAAAAGGGGAAAACAAGGGACTGAGAGCACATTAAGAGAAGGCTATTGTTTAAAAACTACTACTCTTCATAACTTTTTGAATTTTACTGTTTAAGCTCTAGTTGAAGATAAATTTATTTTTAAGTTATGTATTTATATTGTTAGAACCGTTATCCACTAGAATTAACCAGGGTCGAAGCCCGGCCGCCCCCCGAGAGGTACGGGCCCGGGAAAAAGGACCGAACTGCCCCCTCTCTAGACGGCCCTGTGCATTAAAACGACATACTCCCCTCTCATTCTAGGGATCGGCTAGGGGGGCCCTTTTTAAAACGGTGGCAGATGGCTGTGCAGCTTGCCAGTCCGCCCCTGCATTGTATCATTTGGAGACTACCCTTGCCTTCCTAAAGACTTTTAGAAAGGCTTTCAAAAAGTATACTTTCAGTAGTATTTCCAATCGTGCGTCGCTATAGTCGCCGAACTAGTAGCTATACTTAAGACTACGAATTAAATTTACAAGTATTGCAAGATTTAAATATCTTTATTTACTACAGAAGTTTAGGTAGTCTTTTTCTGATCTGCTCTCTAGCAAGTTCGGAAAAGAGTGATTCATTTTGGGCATTATGGCTCATAAGGTTGTACAGTTTTTAAAATTGGTTTTCCCTACTTTTTACATGGTTCAACGTACAGATTTTACGGTAGCTTCTCAACCTTTTAAGTTAATAGGTTACAGGCAAGCGTGAAGGCTTTTACCTCTCCGTGTGACGTAGTCCAGGAGAGGTTCTGTAACGGCCGTGTCTGTGTGTGTGTGTCTGTCTGTCTGTGTGTCTGTGTGTCTGTCTGTGTGTCTGTCTGTGTGTCTGTCTGTCTGTTGTTACACCCACGTGACCGCGTTCGCAGTTTGCGTATCGGAGCAAACGTGTTCGCCATCTCCGAACTGCTTTCACAGTCACGGAAATGGCTCCTCTACTTGAGTTCTCACACCACCATCTTCTGGTCTTTGTCCATCCCACACGGACACCAGTCTGTTCTTACTGGCTTCTAATCACCACCATTTTCTGTTCTTTGTCAATCCCACATTGACACCAGTCTGCACTTACACTGGCTTCTAACACCACCATCCACTGGTCTTCCGTCTATTCCACATAGACACCAATCTGTATCATTGGCTTCTACTCCATTATCATCGTTTGGTTTTAGGATATACGCGGCGATCAGCTAGGGTTACGAGAAACGTCTAGCCTCCCTAAGGTGGGATTGCCACCAAAGGTTTTCGCAATTGCGCTTTTTCCTTACTATTATAATGGAATCGAATCGTATATATACCCCAAAATTTGAAGAAAGCGGGCAAGAGGGGTACCCTTCACTTTAAACGTCAATATTAGCAAAGTTTGAGATGATAATAGGTATAACTTTATTTTAAACGATTTAACTATTATTAATGTTAATTATTGAAGATTAATATAATTAAAAATAATTATATTTATTTAAATATTAAAGATAAACCTCTCGTACAAAGAGAGATTATCACTGCCTCCTGTATCAACCAAGGCCCGTGCATGCGATACATTTCCTTCATTGCCTCCTATATCTACCAAGGCCCGTGCATGCGATATATTTCCTTCATTGCCTCCTATATCTATCAAGGCCCATGAATTGTGATATATTTCATTCATTGCCTCTTATATATATAAAGGATGAGGGCAAAAGTGTTTTCATTGGATAATTTTGTTTATATAATCTTCTCGACACGGAGAGGTAATATTTTGGTTTTCCCAACTTGTATTATTGTGTTATCGTTAAAAAAGATACAGATGTGGAAATAGGAGCTTTACTCTCTTTTGTATTGAATAATAAACGGAAACTTAAAATCGACACATGTGTGCGAAAAGGGAGCTTTCTCGTTTTTATTGTGTTTAAGATATAACTGAGCCTGTACGGCGACATTTAACAGAATGCACATTTTCTGTCATTAGGTCCCCTTTTGGGTTTAAAGTGCTAAACAACTTTTTATTAAAAGAGAAAACTATCCGAGGGATTTAACACGAGGTACCGATTGGTACAATGAGCTCGATAGAGGTTATTAAGCTACTGAAGGAAAATATTAATCCGGGTAGTCTAGGAATTACCATAAAAAGTTTTAGACTGGGAAAGAGAGATGGGGTCACTCTCCACTTTGAAACCCTTAGCGATCTGGAAAAGTTTAAGTCCAGTTTAGAGAATTCGGAGGTTCCTGCCAGCAAGTTAATAGCTTATTGCTCTAGTAAAATCAGCCCTAAGGATGTTAGCAACGAGGTACTGGGGAAGAACCTAATCGAGGCTATTGTTAGTCAGAGTAATGGTAATGTCGTTTACACAGATATTAAGCCCGTGTTTAACATCGTTTCACGTAACTTTATTACTAATTTTGAGTTAGAGCTAGACCCGTCTAAATTTAAGAGTCTGATTGATATGGGTAAAGTTAAGCTCGGTTGGGAGATCGCGTGAATAAAAAATTTTTCTAGGATTCCACGATGTTATACGTGTTGTGGCATTGGTCACACTTCTAAAAAGTGCAGTAGTAAGGTACAGTACTGCACGCAATGTGGGGGACGACACAAATTCGATGTATGTAAATCAGAGGGTAAAATTGTAAGAGTTGTTGCGACAATAACGCGACTCGGAAAACTGAATATCGAACGAATCATGGGGCCCTCGATATCCATTGTCCGAGCTATATCTTTGCGTTGAATTATAATAAAGCTCGCGTTAACTATGGTTAGGTGTATTTCCCCTCTATTTAATGGACCAATTAATAATATAGGTATGGTGTCCCATAGGATTATTCATATTAACCTAAATGGATCAAAGCTGCGACCGCTCAGTTGAGGCAGCAGTATCGATTTGGTTTTTGCTCAGGAACCGTACACTTTAGAGGGTAGGCTTGGGGGTCTTTCTTTAAGTACTCGCGCTAGAGCCATAGTAGGTATGCCAAAGTCAGCAATTTTATGTGTAAACCCGGATTAAGAAGCCATTGGGCTTAAATTAACGGAGTTTTATGTAGTGATTAATTTAAAATTCCAAGGCAAGGAATTTATCATGGTTTCCCTTTATGCTCCCCCATCGCAGGATATTGCTCCCATTCCGGAAGAACTAAAGTTCTACCTAGTGTCTTAGTTTGTGGGGATATCAATGCGAAACATTCACTCTGGGGTTCTCCTCGAACGGATGATAGGGGAGACGCAGTCGTTGATTTTTGTAACACCACAATGATTCTCTAGCCTCGTTTTCGACCTCCAATGGGGAAATTTGGATAGATATCTTTATGATTTCTGGCGAGCTTTTGGGCACTCTTCAAGAAGTATCTTGCAGTGATCATAGATATGTTAGATTTAATTTAAGCCCTGTATGTTATAACAATCCAACCCCCTGTAAATATGCTACCAAACACACCGACTGGCCCCTCTTTATTGAAAATACGCAGAGAAGTTTTGATGGTTTAAACGCGATCGCTCTCGATGGGGTGGAGCTAGAGGTCGTTGTAAGTAAATTTATGCTAATGCTTTCTACAGTTTGCTCGGATACTCTTAGAATAAAAAAATAGTGAAATACTGCGCTGTACCATGGTGGAATCAAGAAATTGCGACTTCGAGGAAAAGAGTTAGGGCTCTTCGCCGTATAATGCAAAAGACTAAGAATATAGAACTAAGAGGGAGACGGAAAGCTAATTATAATAAGGAGCATGCTAAGTATAAAATTGTAATTAATAAATCGAAACAAAAGAGCTGGGAGGAGTTTTGTTCCGGGCTTACCGCTAAAGACCCCTTTAATACACCATACAGCTCGTACAGGGGCCGTGGTCTGTTGAAAGTCGTGTTTTGCCGGTCTGATTAGTTTTGGCTTTTGCACAATTTTCTCCCCATAAGTGTGTAACCCTCAATAGAATTTAACTAAAAAGGGAGATTCTCCCGAGGGCCATAAAAATGAATTAAAGACAACTTACAGTTTAATATCCAAAAATAGAATTAGTATCTTCTAGAGACTTTATTAATCAATTTGAAAAAGGGATAAACCCGAACTTGTTCTTACAATATTAACAGAGTTAACTGAAGAAAACGCTCTCTCCGGGAGCTGACTACGGAATGATAAAATAAACTTGAAAAAATCATAGAAGATTTGAAAAGGTTGAGGAGCATGTAACATGGAGGCATATATACCCTGCCAGATCCGAGGAGTAAAAACTCTAAGGAATCTGCCAGCCATGTTACATCCCCCCTCTTTGGGAACTGTGTTTACAACAAAAAGAAAAAACAAGGGTTACCCCGAGGAACCCTAAATAATTTAGCAGGGGTTTATGTTGGGTATCACAAAATTATTTTTTTTTTGGTTGCTTTGTTTTTTCCAAACGTTCGAGGCGACGGGCCTCACGTTGGGCAATGGCTTCCTTACTGCGCCCTCCTGGGCTGTCCGAAACTACATGGTGGCCCATTTGAGTGGCGCTCCAAATGACCGGGTGTTTGGCTTGTGGGATTTTGGACGCAAAGAGTACTTTTGGTACTTGCATTCGAGGGGTCCAGCCCATTCTGCCGAAACGATCCCAATAAATCATATCTTCATCCGAGGGAGGCACAACAGGATGCCAAGGCTAACGAGGAGCCGGAGGAAAAGGAGGGGAACGGGAGGAAGAGCCGTAGGGGAGGAGTCGGTCTGACGTAGAATTTCCTCCTTCAAACGTTTATATACGGTTATTGGACGATTTTCAGGCCCCGGAGGGGTATCAGATTCCGGATGGTTTTCAGGTTCCGGATGAGTTTAATGTTCGGGATGAGTTTCAGGTTTCGGATGAGTTTAATGTTCGGGATGAGTTTCAGGCTCCGGAAGGTTTTCAGGCTCCGAATGGGTGTCGTCCATATCAATGGAGCGTTGTTCTCTCGGCGAAACCATAATGGTTATCGGAATGTCTTCATGAGGAGTCTCACAATCCTTTGTCCAATGTGGACCCCCACAATCGATACACCTAAGAGGGGAATCTTCCCCCTTTTTGGAAGGAAACAATCCCTTTGTTTATGTGATGTTTGTCCACAATTGAAACAGTAGTTTGCGTAGTCGTCACAAACTCGCTAGGCTTCTTCCAGTTTGGAAGGCGACTTTTTGTTTCTTTTCTGGGGCCTTAAAATAGATTAGTCGCGGTCTCCATCCTTCAGCCATCTAAAAGTATACAGTATTAGTCTTGTCTCTTATTTGCTTGGGAGGTAAACAGAGATTGGCTCTCGGGAAAAGGAAAAATGTTCCCTGGTTAGACTTTTTATGTTATTATTCTGGAGGTAAACTTGGACCTCATAAGGTGATCTTAATCTTTTATTGTCTAGAGGGCGATAATAAATATCGACTTCATTGCCTCCTGGCCTAACCGTTGCCCTTTTGCACACTTCTCGTCGCCATCCCAATCGAAAAGGTTCAAAACAAATATCGGGTAAGGTAGCCCTATTTAATCGAGGAGTTCTCATGGACTCCGACAACGTGGTCGACGAACTTTCAGACGCACGCAGCGATTAGGGTGGCGATTGAGAAATCTGTCCAGGTGTCAAAATCTCCTCTGAAAAGCCGGAAGAAGGTGATTGGAGTTGTTCTGGTTCCGCGACTGAGTTTTCAGAAGTTTGCTCAGGCGTGAGGATCTCTTCCGTAAAACTCGAAGTTGATTTGTGTAGCTTAGTTTCCGCGTCTGATTTTTCATGATCAGACGGGGAAGCCTCCTCTGCCGCAGAAGGCGGACTGTCACTAGATGGATGATTGAGCTGGAAAGCGCGCATATCGTAGTAGGTTTGGAGTAGGAGAGGAGGGTCTTCAAATAGGGCCATGCCCGGTTCACTATCAGAGTCCGTTGGTTGATGAGAATCATATGGAATCGCAGGCAGCGTTGCCAGATTGAAAAAACTAAATTATGGTATTCTCGCTCGAAAATTATTGAATTCTTGGCAAAATTATGGTACGGTTGGTAACACCCTTTCTGGCATAGAGTGATCATGTGGTCTATGTTTGAGGGTATGGTTTAGGCTTGGCGGGAGTTTTAAATAGGTTCAAATAGCTTAGTTAAGGAGTAAAATGTATGGTAAGAATTTTTAACGCTTAAAATGCATTTTTGACTATTGAAATTTAAACAAGGAACAAAATTAATTTATGTATAATAACTTCAGCAGGTACATTCATTTAGTGTTTTTGTTAATTTTAAACTCTTTGATAATTTTTGAAATATTTTTTATTTCAAGTAGATTTCTTAGACTAAGTTTATCACATTTTTCAGGTACATTTATATCACTTTAAGAATGTTAGAAAATATTAAGTAGGATTGTTTTTTTCAAGTAGGCCTAGTAGTTACGCTCTTTTATAAGTTCAATAATTATTCAGCATCCTTCTTTTGACTAGCGGTTTTTGTAGAAGATGTAAGAAGGGAATTATAAATATCAGTAGTAAAGAGCTTGTACATGTCATCTGATGGTTCAAAATTACAACAGCCTCCAACTGCTTGAACGCACTGCCTGCTTAACAATGTTCCATCAATTGTTGATGTTGATAATTTGTTTCTTGTTTTTGTCTTGGTCATGTTAATTTTACTAAATATTCTTTCACAATCGGCATTTGAATGCGGCAAAGATAAAGCTCTTAGGGCAAAATCAGAAATTAATCAAAACTCCTTTTCACCATTTGCATCTTCTACCAATGACATCTTCCACCAGAATTTATCGACTTGCTTTTCGTTTTTGATATCATCATTGAAAGCAACAATCGAGATAGATCTGAATTGATCATCCAGTTTTTGCATATCATCTTGTTTGACACAGCGAGGCAGATGTTGTGCCAAAGGAATAATTGATGGAAACAATCCACTTAAAACTGAAACATGGGAGATCATTGATAATCGGGGAAACTGCTTAAGTTCGGCCAGTCTTTTGGAGCTATTTTTCATGAAATTGTAGACATTTCGAGCTAAATCTTCGCAGCGTCTAGGTAGTTGTTTACACGCCTCGCTAGCGCATAAAGCCAGTGAATGACAGATGCAAGTCATAACAAAAATTCCTGGACAACAACTTTTGAAACGACTTGAAACTGAGTTTTGAGACCCCATCATTGTATTACAGCCATCTGAACCGATACCAATGATATTTTCTAAACTGATGTTTTCATCTTGAAAGGTCTTAAGAACGGAAGTGAATGTAATTTCTGCAGTTGCTTTACCCGGTTCTTTTTCATTTACAATTTGAATTAATTGCCAAAATTGGCTTACAATAACACCCTTGTGTTTGTCATAGAACCTCACAACAATGGCGGTAGTTTTTGTAGCTGATATGTCTGTACTTTCGTCAATCATGACACTAAATTTGGTTTCTCTCAAGGTATTAACCAATTCATTTTTATGAGATGCACCTATAACATTAGTTGCCAAGGCTGTTGCTTTGGTTCTTTTAAGTCCCATTTGTTGAGCAATTTTAGAGTCAGGGAAACAAGATTTTAAAACTTCTGTGAGGTGGTCAGATGATAAAAACGCCACATTATGCTCAACCAAATAACCACAAATTATCAATTCAGCTCGCTTAACTGACATGTCCATCTTTGATTCCTTAGGATGGTTCATCATGGTTGCCACACTTTGGGATGGAGATCTTGAATCTTTAGCTTTATCTTTATGTTTCTTTCCATTCATATGATTCTTTATAATGTGCATTTGAGCCAAGAAAGAGACATTACACAAGACACATTTGGCTTTGGTACTACAGTCAGAATCGGGCTTTAACCAAGGTGAAAACTCTGGTTTTGAAGTCCATTGTTTCCGGTACTTTTGAAATCTTTTAGTTTGGTTTAGTTTCTTTTTTTTGGGCTATGGATCCTTGGTTGGTGTGGTGTATCCATCAGATTCTTCAGATATTATAAAAGCCGTATCTACTCATAAAAAATTGTATGTCAGACTATCATAAAACAAAACACTTATACTACTAACATACCAATATACCAATTAATAAATAATAATACCCTATACCAATTAATAAATAAATAAATATAATAAAAGCTAAAGCTTACCATTATTTGTAGCTGCCATTCCTAACTTCCTACGCGTAACGCGTTACACTGGCACTGCCGCACTGCACACTCAGCGAGTCAGCGTTCCTGCAAATTGCAAAAGCACGGGCAAAAGCTACCCTCAATTTCTCGATTTCCCGCTCTCGGGAACAGCCCACACGATCACGCAAGTTGCACGCGCTATGAGCGTGCAGCTCGAGTGATCAAGTGGGCTGTGTCTCGGGAGTAGACGTGAAATCCGACTTCCTATCCTATCATCTATCCTTGCCGTGAGAGCTCTCTTGCCTTCCGTCTGGCAACTTCCAAGAAGTAGTATTTAGTAATTTTCTAGGAATGCTACAGCTCCAAGAAATATGTTTTTTAACGGGTAAGGAAAATTATTGGATTTATGGTACGTCTTGAAAAATTATTGAAAATATTGTACTAACAGAAAAATTATTGAATTTATGGTACTAATTTAAAAATTATTGAATTTATGGTACATGAATATCAAAATTATTGTGTTTTTGCGTACCATAATGGTACTTAGTAGATTTTATGGTACACAGACAATTTCGAGGTGAAATTATGGTACTGTACCATAATTATGGTACATCTGGCAACGCTGATCGCAGGAATGATCTGTTGATCTGCAACTCGATCGTCCAGAGTAGTTGATTTCGAGGTATTAGATGAAGTTGTTGAGGAAGTCTCCGTAGGAGTGTGGTCCGCGGTACCATCGTCCGTTGAAGTACTTGGCTCAGGATCATCTGCAACTTCGGACTGTGAAGTTGGCGCATTTCTGGCATTTACGAAGACAGCTACATTTGTCTAGTAGAGTTTTAGATGCTCTAAGTTAACATTTGCTACATTCTGTCCGGAGTTAGCATCTTCTAACTCATAGACTACAGGAGAATAGAGAGTTAAAATGCAAGTGGAATCCCTTCTAAAGGAAGCTAAAGGCGGAGCCTTACAAATTTCTTCCTTAGTCTTTTCGAACGCTAATTGTTGTTCTGTATCCCAAATGAACTTCTGATCATTTCTTTTAAGTTTATTAATGGGAGCTACTATTTGGGAGTAGTGATTAAGAAATCTATTATTCCAACCTGCCATCCCTAAAAATCTCTGGACTTCCTTAATATTTTTAGGTGGAGGGAATTTCTCAAGGGCTTCAAGTTTTGAAGGATCAATATGCACTCCTTTCTCGTTAACTATGTGACCAAAAATAGTAGCTTCTTCCTGGGCAAACCGACATTTTTTTAACTGAACGGTGAGACCCGCTTCCTTTAATCTATTTAGAACGTATTCTAAACACGCCAAGTGTTGATCCCAATCCTCGCTAAGAGAGATTAAATCATCTAAATAGTCAATTAATTGGAAATAATCGGCGTCTCTAAAAATTTCGTCAATTATGACAATTAATCGCTGGAAAGAGCTAGTGGCATTACAAAGCCCAAAAGGGAGTACATTAAGCTCGTACTTTCCCATATGAGTCACAAAAGCAGGTTTTGGTCTTTTCTTATAGTGCATTTCTACTTGCCAATACCCTGATTTAAGGTCAAGGGTTGTAATAAATTTTGGTCTTCCCACTCTAGCTAGCATGTCCTCCATATTTGACAAGGGATAAGGGTCCTTAATGGTAACACTGTTAAGTTTTCTATAATCAATACAAAACCGATAGGGTTTACCGCGTTTTGTTTGATCAACTAAAACTACGGGCGAAGCCCAAGGAGATTCGGAGGGTCTAATGATCCCGTCATCCAACATTTCCCTAACATGTTGTCCAATTATTTTCTTCATCTGATCATTAACACGATAAGGTTGAGATTTTAATGGCGGACTATTACCCGTATGAATTTCGTGGAAGACTAGCCCTGTTCTTCCTACTTTATCCGAAAATAATTCAGGGAATTTTAACAATGGGTATTCTAGTTGCTGACGTTGTTCATCAGAAATAGGAGCTGCGGAAACCACTTCCATAATACTATCCACAATCTTTTTACCTATAGGATCCTTCTCAGATGGAATTGAAAAAGGGATCTTTAGGTTACCCACTAAACATTGAGACTATTCAAAATCTAATTTGACCCTATTTTCCTCAAGGAAATCTTGTCCCAATATAAAATCACTAGTGAGGGAAGGAACGATATAAAATTGAAATTTAAATTGTTTTTTAATTTCATTGGACTTAAGAGAGAACTCTGGTTCGTAAGAACCTTTCGTTAAAGTATAACGGCCATCGCCCCAAACTATACAACCTAACTGGTCATCTTCAGGTAACTCTGAAGAGTTTCTAAATTTACAATTTTTTTCCCACTGATCTAAACTGACTAAAGAGGCATCGGCCCCACTATCTAATTATGGGAACTAACTCCTTTTCGGAAAGAGGATTGGTCATCCCTAAATTTAATAATAATAATAGTTTATTCCAAAGATATACAAAATTTGTTGTTGAGCGACTTTAAGCCAGGAGGTTTTTTCATGTTTAATTGGTTTTAACATCTTTTTATACATAAATAGATAACAACGTTATTTATTAATATTAAGATTTAAGGTTTCATTAATGTGAATTTGGTGTGAACGAACGTTCGTGCTAATTTCCTAAATTCAATGATACTCAATGTACTAGATGGGGATAGTTCGTTAAATAAATTAACTCCACGACATTATATAGAGTTCAGTTTGAGGGAAGAGCGGGCGAAGGGGCAGTCCAGTATGTAAGGTTTGCGGGTAAAGTATTTCGACAGGGCGCTGTAGACGAAGGGGTTATGGAGGTTATGTGTTAGAGATTTGAATATAAATACAAGCGAACAGTAGTAGATTACTTCGTATATGTTGGGGATATTTTGAGCTTCGAAAATTGGGGCAGTGTGCTCAAGGTATGGTTTTAGGTCGGTTATTCCGATGGCTATTTTTTGAATGTTGAAGAATCTGTCTAGGCTTTGTTTTGTTGTGTTACCCCATATGAAGGTGCAATAGGTCAGGTGACAGTGAAATAGTGATTGATATAGCTAAACTCGTAGAGTTTTACTTAAGATATTTTTAACTCTGTTAAGTAGGTGAGTAGTGTAGGTTAGCTTTCTTATTGTTAGCTCTGTATGTGTAGACCATTGTAGATGTGGATCGAATGTTAAACCTAGATATTTATAGGTTTCTACTTCATTAATAGTGTTCTGCCCAAGTAGGACCTTTCTCGTGGGTGTTCGGGGTTTGTTTCTATTAGAGAAGATCATGTACACGGTTTTTTCGACATTGACCTCTAAAAAGTTATCTTTAAGCCATTTATCTATCTTACACAGTTTCCTGTTAGTGTTTTGTATTAGAATTTCTAAGTTGGGGCCACTTCCTAGAAGGAGGGTATCGTCAGCGTATAGAATAATGTCCTCGTTTTGATCATAATTTGCTATGTCATTGTTAAAAATATTAAACAATAGGGGGAAAGAATGGAACCCTGCGGGAC
The DNA here is from genome assembly GCF_054372755.1 of Phalangium opilio. NCBI lineage: Eukaryota > Metazoa > Arthropoda > Arachnida > Opiliones > Phalangiidae > Phalangium > Phalangium opilio. The sequence continues at coordinate 5,439,534 of NW_028324198.1, forward strand.
GCCTTGATAAACGATTCTGGGAGCGGACAGAGTGCCGTTTAATTTTGTCTGGGCTGTTCTAGAGACGAGGTAGGATGTAAGCCAATTCAGACCAGTGCCTCTGATGCCCATTTTACTTAATTTTCAATCAGGCGTTTTCAAGGTCTAAAAACACTCCCAAGGAGTATTCGCTTTTGTCTAGCCAATTTAGGATTTTTTGTACACTTCTGCTAGGACCGATTCTACGCTACTTTTCTCTCTGAATCCGTATTGATTTTTGTTGATCATATGATATTTATTGGAGAATGATAATAATCTTATGTAAAATGCTTTGTCAAAGATGGTAGCAAATACAGATAGAACACTTATAGGGCGGTAACTAGATGGTTCATTGCGTCACCTTTTTTAAAGATGGGGGTTATAATCGATCTCTTTAGACATTCTGGGTATTTCCCGCTTGTGAAGGAGAGGTTTATAAGATCGGTTTGTGGTCTAATTAGAAAAGGGGCTGCAAATTTGATGATTTTAGGTGAGATTCCGTCAAAGCCAGGAGCAGAGTTGGGTTTGAAGGCTTTAATTATGAGTAGTACTTCATTTTCGTTGATGCCATGTAAAAATAATGAGTACAAAGGACACCATCCAAGTTTAGGTTGTAGTTGTCTTTATTTGGGAGATCCTGATGGTCGGGATTAAGAAACATGCTGAAAGTGTTTTGAGTGGCATCAATATTAGGGTTTGGTTTTTTGTTTTCCCTCCAATGAGGTAAATAGTTTTCCACGTTTATTTTGGGGTTATTTTGCGTTTGTTGAAAGGATTATTTAAAATACGCTAGTCTGGCATTACGTGTGAGATTATTGCAGTGGTTACGAGCTTGCCGATAGAGTTCTTTTTTTGCTGCGGTAGGTTTCCTTAAGGCCAACTTACGATGTTTATCTTTAATTTTAATTACTTGTTTGATGTTGCTATTAATCCAATTGTGTGAGGTTCCTTCGAATACGTCAATTTGGGGAAAGTTTTTATTATATATGCGGGTTATGTTTCCAAGAAATTCGTCAAATGCGTTGTCGATGTTGTCTGCGTTGCCAATTAAGTCCCAATTTGTTTGGGCTACCTCAGTTAGAAAGTTGGATATATTGCGGTCAGAGAGGTTTGTGATTTTAATTTTATCAATTTTGTGTAAGGGTAATCTGAATTTGAAAAGTAGAGGATAATGATCTGACACGTCATAGTCGCTTAAAACACTAAGGTCTACTGCTAGGGTCGAATAACAATGATCGAGCAAAGTACTAGTAAAGTTATTAGATCTAGTTGGTAATGAAACGGATTGGGCAAGACCATAGCATTGGGTTAGGTCGAGGAGGCGTGTTGAGTTTCTATCGAGTAGGTCCACGTTAAAGTCACCTATAACAATTTTTGTACTGCCGGGGGAGCCAAGGGCATTAATCGAAGTTTCGAATTCGACTAAAAAATTGTCAAAGTTTCCCTCGGGTCTATAAACTACACTTAAGAAGGCGTTGGCAACCTGTATGGTAAAGGTTTCCATTACTGGTGAAAGTACGCAGCCCACATCATGTATCTCATAGTCTATGTTATTCCTTAAGTATAAGCCAACACCTCCGCCAACGCGGCCCTGGCAGCCATGGCCTGCGAATTTGAAATTAGGGTAATACTCATAATTGTCTCCTATGAACCATGTTTCAGAAAGGGCATAAATGTCAATATCAATATTGGAGATGGTTTTGTGGGTGGCCTGAAGATTGGCAAAGTTTGCGCTTGCGCTACGGATATTACTGTATAAGATATTTAGCATAGTTTTATTGAAGCTAGGTTGAAAGATTATTCGTCTGGTGTCACGAACACCTCAACCTCGAGTTTTTTATTGAGCAGGTTGTTAATGCTTTTGCATAGTTGGTCGCGTGATTCGTTCTCGCTGTCTCTGAGACCTCTGATAACCAAGTTTTTCCGCCTAATTGTGACCTCGAGATTGTCTATGCGCATACGGGTTCTCTCAGCATCTGATCCTGATTGCTTCCTTATATCTACTAGATCATCTTCAAGTTCGGTAACTCTTATTTTAAGTGGGGCAATATCTTGGATTTTTAATTGGACTTTATTTGGGATAGTTTCAATACGGGTTTGGTTACTTTCTATTTGGTCAACTTTCTTTGGGTATTGGATAAGTCAGTACGAATTGATTTTAGGTCGAATAGCATGTCATCTATTTTGCCAGAGATGGTTTTAAGTTCATTAAAAATTACGCTTGTGTCATCATTGGGCATTTTCGGGGGTGGACTTGAGTTAGAGTTGGATTTCTGGCGGGTTCTCATGTATGCTTATCAGAAATGTTGTGCGCGGCCGGGCAGAGTTCGCTTAAACTACAGTAAGAGGAAAAAAGGTGGTACTGACCTATTGTAATACAGACGTTTTGAGATTAGAGTGATTTAAATAGGCTATTTGGAACTCTGCCGGCGTTCTGCGGTGCGCGATGTTCTTGAGGCTAGTTGAAAGTTCGTTTAATTTACTGGCACTGCGGGGCGTCACGTAATCGAGGTCCGCGGGTAAATAGGTCCGGGTGTGTGGTTTCCCGTTGGTGATTCTTAAATTTTTTCTATTTTTTAATTTTTTTTTTAATTGGACGACGGGAAATTTGGGTTCCAATTTAAAGTTGGCTTGACTGCGAGATCCGGGAAAAGATCCTTCGATATGAATGTTTCGATCGTAGTTAAGTCTTTTAGGATTGGATTGGAGTCCCTTTTAGATGAATGGTACAGGCTGCTGGCGTACATAAACCGACGGTCGTCCGAATTTGCGAGCAAAACAGGATACGTTGAAAAGCATATACTTGGATAGTGATCCACCCGCTTCCTCGTTGCTTCCTCAATTACGATGATATAGTTGCCGACGATAGTTGACCCGTGTTGATCCACAGCGATGAAGTCCAATCGTTGACCCACGTTGATCCACAGCGATGAAGTCCAATCGTTGATCCAAGTTGATCCACAGCGATGAAGTCCAATCGTTGACCCACGTTGATCCACAGAGATGAAAGTTGATCAGGGTCGTCCACAATCTTCTTTAAATTGGCGTAACGCTAATGCTCGCCGGCTATCTCTCATCAATCTGATAGAGTTTCCCCTTGACAGCAAAACTTTCATAACATCCCCAAAAAAATCCTCTACTGATACCTTATCCTTCTGACTTCTTTGGGAAATCTCTATTTTAAGCTTCGAGTCAGCTTCAGAATCTGTAATTTGAGCCTTAAAATGTCTTTTAAAGGTTTTCCAAGCTAAGTGAGGATGATTATGGTTTGAGCTACAAATAGCATCATACTGACGGATTAAATCCCTGTACCAGTATAAAGCATGCCCTCGTAAAAGAAGAGGCATTGCTGCTAACCTATCTTCATTCGAAAGCTTACGAAATTTAGCATATTCTTCAAAAGCAGCTAAAAACTCTGAGGCATTATCACTAGATGAACCCGTAAATGCTAATCTTTCTGGAGGTTCAATAGCGACTTTTCCCGTTTGAACTACTGGAGGATATCGCAGTTAAGAAAGCATCCTCTCCTGCCTTCGAAAAGTACACTATTTTTCAGAATGATCTTTTCTTCTTTACTTTCAATTGGAGTTTCACGCGGGTTAAGCAGAACGTGTGCCTGCAATTTAGCGATACTGGATCCGAGATAAATTCCTGGCAAATTACACAGATGAAAGATTCCTTCACTTTTTCCATAAATACCTGAACAATAAGGGTGGAACTTGTATGCAATAGACGCATTATTTTTTTTTCTTCTTCTTCTACTTTTAATTGTATTTGTCGCTTAAGACAACTTTGGCAAAAAGTGTTGCCACATGTTAGACTTACCGAATCGGTCACAAAATTATGGCATATTGCGCATGTGAACTGTCGTTGTTCTTCGAGACCGGTTTGGCAAATGTGTGTCTACATGTCAAAGATACCGGATCTTTATTCATAAATATACCACATATCGAGCAATGAATGCGTTCAATTACTATTTCCATAAATACCTGAACAATGTACAAAGGTGAAAAAACCAGGCAATGGACTAAAAGGTGAGGCATAACGTGAGTGTTACTGGATCGCTGATAAAATCCTCGCAAAAAACACTCACGAAAGTTTCAATGACTCTTAAATTCCTGAAATGATAACAATATATAAAGGTGTAAAAAAACGATGTGGACCCCACAACCGGCATCGTTAACATGACAATTTAAATTCGGTTTAATCGCGTTTAATGATAAGCAGTCGATCCTTATATAGTACGGGAAAGGTCAGAGGTAACACTGTGTGTTAATCCTCTATGTAACCGTACACCCCTGGAGTAGAAACCCAGGAGGTCCCTTGATTATTACGGGAGGTTACATCCCCCCAGACGACAAAGATTGGACTTCATCGGCAGAATTTTAAATACATAAATCTCCTACTTTAAACATAACATAATAATAAGTAACTTTAAACAATGTAACAGATAATTAAAAGATTCCAGTTAATTATCATACTAGGTTAATTATTTAAAAGTTATAAGTAATTTGATGAAAGCAGGAACTGCAGCAACGGTTGGCTCGTCCTGTCTTTCTTCCTCCCATTTAGTCAGATCTGGAGCTGCCGTATCAGACGATGTAGTTGAGGAAGTCTCCGTCGGAGGGTGGTCCGCGGTTCCACCGTTCGTTGAAGAACTTGACTCAGCATCGTCCTCTGTAGGCGTTGATTGCTGACTGTAGTTTCTTCTCCTTAGGGAATGTCCCGTTGAGATAAGCCAAGTAATTAAACTTGCTTCTAAAGAACTTGAGCATGACTTGAACATCGTGATCGTAGTGAATTGTTGCTTAAAGAAAGGGTTTGAGCTCCTTGCATACTCAATTAGTGCTTGTTGCGGATAGCCCAATCCGCAGTGCGGAACCGCAACGTCACTACCCTAACTTTTCTTCTAACAATTAATTACTACTAACTACGATTACACTAAGGCTTAGCATAGCCAAAGCAAAATCTAAATGGACCAGGATTCTTCGTGTCCTGGCAAGCTCGCCATTTATGTAACCACGCTTACGAGATTTGTAAACTCGCCCCATTTGCACGTGGCCATAAAAGCCTTGGCTAATACTAAGAATAACTACTACTGTTCCTTATATTCAATCATACTTCATTAACTAACTAAATCATAAATAAATTATAACTAAATGCCGACTTGCATTATACAAGTAAAGAACTTAACATAATTACTATTAATGGATGAAGTCCAATACCAGGGCAAGACGCCCTATGCTCGAGCATACTACTACATTCTAGTAGTGGAGAATGACTGACTTAATATGATAAGCAGTCGATCCTTATATAGTACGGGAAAGGTCAGAGGTAACACTGTGTGTTAATCCTCTATGTAACCGTACACCCCTGGAGTAGAAACCCAGGAGGTCCCTTGATTATTACGGGAGGTTACATTGTGTATGGAATATTATTGTTTAGACCCTGGTCACGCATTTACAAGCCCTGGATTTGCTTAGGAAGCTGTTCTACGCATGAATAAAGTTAAAATGGAGTTTCTAGACCCCGACATGCATCTTTTTATTGAGAAGGGAATTCGAGGTGGTGTTAGCATGATAAGTCATAGATACGCCAAAGCGAAAGCGAAGACTGCTTTTATCACGCACGCGGGGAAGTACGAGTTCGAAGTACTTCCGTTCGGTCTATGCAATGTGCCGTCGTCGTTTCAACGACTCATCGACGAAGTCTTCAGGGATGGACATCACTTTTCCATCTGTGTCTATCTGGATGACATCGATATTCCATCCAGTTTATGTCAAATATGTATAAGTCACATAGAAGAAATAAACATTAAGTCAGCTGACTTGATCAGCCGTAGAGTTCTATTCACAAGGGTTTGTTGCAAGTTTGATGAACTCCACCCGGGATCGAACCAAATAAATTAGTTTTATTTTAAATAGATTTTTAACGGTAGTAAAAAAACATTAAATCTTGGAAATTAGGTTGAAATTGGATTTCCTAGTCCCGTCACAGCACAAAACGTTATTAAGCAAACTTAACAATATCACAAATATGACATTTCTACTCAAATTTAGGTGTTGAATGTGTAAGATAGTGTGGGTTTGCGTTCTAATTAATCATTAGAATTATATTACATTTAAAAACATCTAGTATTAAATATTACAATGATTAAGAGTAATAAATTTGGAATTATCAAATAAAATTGCTTAGTGATTGCTAGCCCCCCCCCCCTTTGTATGAATTAAAAATTGGAATGAATATAGACAAGATTTAAATGATAAATAAAAAGAGGATTTATGGATTTTAATGATTTTCGCAAAATGTATTATTTATTATTTTCAGGGAATGAAATAAATGATTTTTACAAAATGAAATATTTATTAATTTTAAGTAATGAAATATTTATTATTTTTAAGTAATGAAATATTTTTTATTTTTAAGTAATGAAATATTTATTATTTTTAAGTAATGAAATATTTATTATTTTTAAGTAATGAAATATTTACTATTTTTAAGTAATGAAATTATGATTTTTTAAAAAAAGAAAATAATGATTTTTACAAAAAATTATTTATGTTACCAATAATTTATTTACTATAAGAATGCCTAAGTCACTAGATTTTACGCTTCTACTCTTACGCCGGTGTTAGCGGACAAATAAGCCCCACCCCTTCCATGTCCGTCATTGCACTGAGCTTTCCTATTGGATCCCCTGGGGACAGGTCATACAGACGCAAATGACGTATTCCGAATAGAGAAAAAAAAACTCGAGCAAAGTAAACAGAAAATGGAGGCTGCCACTGCCAGCGGTCCTGATTCTGCTGAAACGGTACGCGAATGGTTTTTAATTGCCATTAACAAGTTAGTTCAAGATTTTGAACCTAACTTAATGGATTTTGAATACGTGTCTCTACGTGAAAATCGTTTGTTCCATAATTGTTTCTAAATCGAATCAAGTGTAGTATACTTATGATTTCGAGAGTTCTAGAAACCAAACCAAGGCTTAACGAAAAGGTAAAAGAGATAGATGGTGGAAAACATTGAGTAAGATAAAATATTAAGTCCCGCCTTGGTTTCCAGCCTCCCCCCACCCATGAGGGGGGATTGTCGACTATCACGCGCGCACCGGACGCCTTTTTATTTCTTCTTATAGTAAATTCCTTCTCGATGATACTTCCATAAAAAGAAAAAGGAAATTTACTTAAAAAAGAAAAAAAAAATTGTGATGGTGCTGTATGAAACAAGATGACAAAATTATACTCTTATAAGAATGTTGTTGGAACACAGGAAATTAATTTAACTATCAGGGTTCGTACGGAACCTGGATAAGTCAGGGGTATGGAAAATAGTTTAAAAAATCAGGGAAAATTTAGGGATTTTAAAAAAAATCCTAAAAAGGCAGGTATATGTCAGGGATTTCGTTTGGTATATTAAACCCTGCTTCGACCAATGCTAAATATGAGACAGGTGTGATGAAGTGAGCTTTGGTAAACACCTTTAAATGGTCAAGGATATTGCCAAAATTTGGTCAGGGATAACCTGGAAAAGTCAGGGATTTTGAAAGTAAAAATATCGTACGAACCCTGATATACAATATGGGCAGAAAAGCAAGTAACAAATACATTATAAGGCTACTTTTAATTTGAATTTTCGCGCGTTTCAAGCAACAGGTCCCTTCATTGGCATGATAACACCTTGAATAATCTGTAACCCACCAATTTAACTTGGAAACTATGAGACTTAACTCTTAGCCTTAGCCAAACTTTTGCCTATTCTGGAGCAATACATAGCTTACAAACATGGAGGATTTCTACCATTAACACAAGGAGACCAAGCCACCTAGAGTGTAAAATCGTCGGTTATTTTACACTCCAAGTTGCCTGGTCTCCTTATGAAAATGGTATGAATCCTCCTTGCGTGTAAACTATGTATACTATGCTCATATTTATAGGGCGCCAATGTAAGTTCCATATGCTTAAGGAACTATAGATAAATTTCACACATGGAGAATTCATACCATTTACACCAGGAAGCCGGGCTGCTTCTGCGCGAGCTACCGCCTCTAAATGCTGCTCCACGTCAGCCTGTACGGCTTTAGTCGACCGTTCTTGGGAGTCCGTTTGGACTTCGGCCACGAATGTATTGCCGATCTCGGATAGGAATCGCCTGGGAGGGGCGTCCAAAGCGCGTGCGACGCACGCCGCAAACAGTAAACCCTCACACCGAAGGCAGGGGCAGATCATGGCCCTGAGCAGGCGTAAGCCAGCTAGATCCAGGATAAGTATTGGCCGCTCCTCCTGAATCACGAGTGGTGAAATGGCAGCGGAGGTGTAGTCACCCACGCGGGAAACGATTAGCTCAGGAGACTGGGCGATAAGGAGGTCAGCTGGCGCGAACGGCCAACGTTGACGAAAAACTTGGATCTGCCATTCCAGCAGTCGGATCCCTTTACGGTGCCGTAGCAGCCGCAATGCCCCGTGGGAGACCATGGTGAATGTCGCCGACAGCAAGACGGTCGCAAGAACTTGGCTCGAGTGGTAGGGGGCATCATTGGTCTCGACGACAAGCACGAAAGTGCAAATCGGTCCCTGGAAGGCGTCAAAAAGTTATTAAATTGCGTTCCGACAGTTTGCCACGGTTCTCGCGAGATTCCTTTACGTGATATCTGTGATCGCATCCACGCGCAAATACTGTTCTTCGTCTGGGCGAGACCGAAGAGTCTTATGAGGAATGTTCGCTGGAGGGTGATAATAAATGTCCAGTTCAGGACCTCCAGGTTTTGGGTTTTTTCTCATCACTATCTCACGTTTCCATCCTTTTCGAAAAGGATTGACAAATCGCATAGGAGTTACAGGAATGGGGTTGTACAATTTATTTTCGTCTTCTTCGGATTCAGAGGAAGAACTGGAATCGTCAGGGTGAGATAGAGGAGCGGGTAGAGGGAGAGACTTCTCCCTCGAGCTCCTCTCTGGAGAGGAAGGAGGAGAAACGTCTGGCGGCATCCATTCACTCGGAAAACCGCTGGAGGATCTGAGAAGAATCCGTCTGGCTCAGATTCCTCGGGCAGATCAGAGACTTCTGAAAAAGGCTCTGGTATATTTTCCGACGGGGAATAAGTCCCAGGGAAATTTCGGTTCCCTACCCATGTTCAGGTAGAAAGGAGTTCTTCCTGTGGTGGTATGTGTAGTCGAGTTGATGGCGAACTGGATGAATGGCAAGTTTTCATCCCATCTTCAGTGATCTAGACCAACGAACATCGAAATAATTTTACCCAGAATTCTTTTTGTGCGTCACACGCTGTTACTCTGAGGATGATACGGAGTGATGTCTCGAGGTTTCACTTTGAACACTTAAGAACGTCTTTCCACAATTGCTAAACTAATTGTGTCCCGTTGTCGCTTAGGATGGCTTTCCGACATCCGTAGCGAACTATCATTGAGACTAGTTTCTTCGCACGCGTTATGGCCGTGATGTTCTTCATCGGATACAGTTCCACAAATTTAGAGCCATAATCCGTGAAAACCAGGAGGTATTTATGATGGTGACGGCTTCTTGGTAGAGGACCCATTATGTCCACTCCCAGCAAATCAAATGGCTCAGTAATGGCCGTAAGCTGCATGACACCTAGAAGTTTTCTATTGCGGGCCTTGTGCATTTGGCACAAATGACAATTGCGGACTTAATGTTTATTACTTGTATGCGACTTAGCTGTGGTACATATTTGACATAAACCAAAATTAATACCATTTAATTAAGCAAAATAGTGTTATAAACGTCTTTAAAAAAACGGAACCTCAAACAAACAACGCTAGGTTTGTATATCGAAAATTTGGAAACCATGTTAGAAGTCAAATAAACCGCTGTATTAAATAAATTTAATACAGCCCTTAGAGTATAAATAATTCGAAATGACAATATTATTAAATGATTGAATCTATATGGTTCCAGTTGTGCTGAAATGAGATCAATTAAATGTCTTTGATAATTAGCTATGGTAATTTCAGATACTTAATAGTGTGTTACGTATTTAACCAGAATTGATATTAATTTAACAATAAAGCGTTATAAAATAAGGAGCTTGAGAATGGGATCCTCTTAATAACCATAACCACGCCCATTAGCGTAAGTTTGGAACAATTTTTGGTAAGGGCAGGTAAAGTACATTTGCATCTAAGAAATATTTTTTCCCAATAATTTCAGAAATTTTGGGTTGTTACAGTAGGCTTAGTAGCAGAACCACTTAACAGTGTTTTGCATATTTAATGTAATCCAAAATTAATATAATTTAATTGAACATCGTGTTATAAACGACTTTAAAAAAACTTCGGCCTCAAATTACAAGAGCTACGTTGGCTTAATGAAATTTAGAAAATGTTTTGAGATCCAATGAACAGAAATGGTTTTACCTTTAATGTAGAATTTGAATTTAAATAATTCAAATTTAAAATGTTATTAAATTGTAGAATCTATACAGATCTGTTTGTCATAATTTTCCTTGAAAAGTTATCGCCAACGTTCAGTCAGCGACCCAGCGGAGGTTTCGTCATTAAGGTGTAAAATTTACCTCTATATCTTTTAATGTGTCCCAGCTGTCACAGATAACAATGTAGTAATTGATTGATCGACCAGTAAGATTAATAGCAAATAGTGTAACACCCGCTCTGAAACGTGAAATGTCTTTACAACCCCTTTCTAGCGTACACATCATGTTAGATATATGGAGTGAATAAGGAATAATTGGAATTAAAGTCCAATTTATTGATGGTAATTTGTCAATGTAATAAAAATAGGTGCATAAAAACTATTTATATTATTTTAGAGCAATGGAAAATGTCTTCAAAAACAATTGCATTTAAGTATTTCGGGGAGCGTCACACAGGGGACAATATAAGAGAGAAAGTCATTGAATCCCTGAAAAATATGAGCATTGATCCTATGCAAGTACGAATGCCTCTGTTGTCATTTATTCTAAGATAACTTAAATATAATTCGTTTAAAGTAAAGTCAAGGATGAATTTAATTAATTGTATTATAATATAGCCATTGCCGTCCCTTTTATACGACTTCGATCAATTCACCTAATTATTATTATAACTATATATGAAACTTGTAGGTTGGAAAAGTAATGGCTGACAATGCCGCTAACATAACGAAAGCCTTCAAGGCAACACTTCTTCAAACTATCGGTTCGGATTGGACAATTTTAAGCAAAGTTTATGATACAGAAATAGAAGAATTTCCAGCTGATGAGCCAGAAATTGGATTTGGAGATGAAGATGACACGGATGAATTAGCAGGTAATCGTTTAAGCTTTCGATTTCAAATTTTCCCAAAATTTTAACTTTTTTCAAACAAACAGACATGCCCGAAGGCGAAATATCGAAAATTATCATGCAGTGGGACAGGATTTGCTGTGTTGCCCACACCTTGCAATTAGTTGTCCACGACGCCGAAAAGGGAGACGCAGAAGCCACAAAACAAATTCAACAATGCAAAGATATTGTCACATTTTTCAGGAAATCTAACCACTATCATGGGAAATTGAAAAAATCATCAAACAAAACCCTTGCGGCGCCAAATGTAACGAGGTGGGACTCTACACTTCGAGCCCTAAAAAGTATACTTGAGGTACGAGTTAGTGTACCTCATATCAGATGACCAGAGCCATACTAACTTTTCTCAACGTAAACAGATTTTTCATGACGTCCAACAGTTGCTATTGGCGGCAAACAATGACCCTAATGTAAAGAAGAAAGAACGAATTGAGGTTCCAAAAAATAGCATGAAGTAATCGAAATTCAAATTTTTAAAAAGATGGTTTTGGAAAAGAATAATAGGGATGAAACTTTAAAGGGAATACAACCCCTTGTACTGAGAATTTTTGTGTTATGTAGAAAGGGTATTCGTAAAGAAGGCAACATAATCCTTGAAGATAGGCTTGTAAATTGTATTCCCCTTTAAGACATATGCGAACGGGTTCGAGAAATGGGGATGAAAAAGAAAAATTATTAATGGCCATTAGATTTTAAGTGACCTGTTTTAAGGCGTATTATTCTTCATTGTTAAAGTCCTTTATCATGAATTTATATAGATATAAGCACGTTTTAGAAGTCATTTTTTTATAAATTCCCTCCCTTTGCAAAGAAAAATTAATTTGCCATTTATGGACTAAAATGTTGCATTAACTTTAATAAGGGCCTTTATTGGAGAGATCATTAGTTTACTTCAACCAATTTCCGAGGTAACTGTGATAGTTCAATCAGCTGAGAAATCCACATCGGCCATTGCTCAGTCGCTAATTATCTACGCATATGAGAAAGTGAATGATATTCAAGTTTTAAGGTTTCATGAAATGAAAAGAATTTTGCTCAGTGGACTACAAAGCAGATTCCAAAAACTTTTTAAAGATGAATCGTTTGTGGTAGCCACAATTCTTAATCCTGGTGTTAAGCTTGGACTGTTTGAAAGTTAGTTTTATTTCATTATAATCTTTCACCCTTCGGAGACGAGAAGTTTTAATGTGTTTTCACGACAATTTAACCTAAACTTAAATATCTAAATCGATCAAACCATTAAATTATGTCTCGTCTGAAGAGATATAACAATAAACGATTTACCATAAAAAAATTCAAATTATATTATATAGATACCAAGGCCAATTTGCTTGGTTTGCCTACGGTTGAAGAGGCACGCAAAGCGTTGGAATCTCAGCTGGAACTTAATGTACCGGTGGAAAATGAGTCACAAATAGACACCACCGAAGGTGACGGTAATGAAAACCGTGAGAGCAAGAATAGCGACCTTGATGGTAAAAGGGACGAAGTCTCCTAATTTCGAAAATGTTTAATATTTCAAACTTATCTCAATTTTACAGCTGGATTTTTTGGGTTTCTGCAGTCCATAAGTGAAAAACGTCGAAGGACAAGTAACCCGACAAAACATTATGAAATCGATGCTTATTTAATGGAATGTTTCAATGGAAATCAAACTCCATTAGAATATTGGAAAAATAAGACAGACTTATATCCCAGGTAATTAATTTTTCGCTTATTAAATAGATTTTGATCTTTAAAACCGTGCCTAAAATCGCTTGGCAGTGGGGCTAGGAAGGATATGAAAAGTCAGCGCAAATACACTTTTAATTCTCGAAAAATCCGCCCGTAGAAGCGGGTAAAATATTTTACTCCCGGAAGCGCCTTGGTTCCTCTTAACTGATTACTGATTGTAAAAATAATCCATATATAGGTTAAGCAAATTGGCTCGGATTGTGTTGGCCATACCTGCATCGTCAGGGGACTATGAAAGACTGTTTAGTGTTGCCGGATTTCTTAAAAACGCAAGGAGAAATCGTCTTACGCCCGAAGTTGTGGAAGATCTCATTCTTTATAGGGAAAATCGAAGAGGTCCCATTATGAAGAAACTGGGCATTTTAGAGGATTCATAAAAAACTTTTGTACAGTACACAATCCAAAACTCAAAGATGAAAGTTCAATAAATAAATATTGCAATTGATTTTTGTTCTTGCCCTAGGCTTTTACTTATAAACGGATAAATAAATAAAACGGATATCAGATTAACTGAAATGATTTTAAAAATTATTAAATTGGTTGAGTAAAAAATGTGGCGACCTATAAAATAAAGATGAGTACTAAAAGCTCTTGTGAAAAATGAGATAAGTACTACATGTTGAAAGATTTCTAAAAATGAGATGAATGCTAATAATAAAATATGAGAACTGAAAACGAAATGAGTGCTAGTACGAAAATGAAATGAGTGCTTGTAAGAAAATGAAATGAGTGCTAGTAAGAAAATGAAATGAGTGCTTGTAAGAAAATGAAATGAGTGCTTGTAAGAAAATGAAATGAGTGCTAGTAAGAAAATGAAATGAGTGCTAGTAAGAAAATGAAATGAGTTCTAAAATAAGACTTCGTGAGTGTTTAAATGAGATGAGTGAAAAATACCAGTTATATTGCAGGTGCTTAAAATGAGATGGTAGGCAAAAAAACGGGAAAAACTCACCGAGAGGCATATTATCTACTAGAAAAAAAATTAAGGAGCGGAGGAGAGGAGAGCCTAACTATAACTTTGATTTGAGGGCTGCCATGAAATGAGAGAAAAAGTATATTACTGAAAGGAGAGGATCAAAAATGAGCTTTCAATATTACTGAGGAATAGTAGTGCGCTTGATATTTGGTTCCATTTTGTAAAATAAAAGAGGTGAGCCATAGAGGAGAGGCTTCTAAAGAAAAGCGCCAATTTGTTCACGTGAGATGAGATGGCATTGTATTTAAATATGATAAAATAAGGAGAGGAGAGGTTTAAAAATATTTCACCATCTTATGAGATGGGAGAGGAGAGCGGCGCTTTGGTCAATATTTGTAAAAACGTGTGAGTGGGAGAGGGAAGAAAAATATCAAAAATGCCCATCACTGGCTTGAAATGCCAAATATATTACCGATATATAAATTTTTTTCAATATTTTTTTATTGAGTAGATGATTTTCATGAACGTATTAAACGCCGTAAAAATAACTATTTTCGAGTCTAAATTATTGACCCATCTTCAAAAATGGTCGCTGAAATATTACTATCTAAAATCTGAAAAAAAAGAATGCCATATTACTCGGATTTTGGTTAGGAAAAACCATTTTATATGGGGTGTAAACATTCTAGTGTCGTTAAGGATTAGATTTACGACACATTTTTAACATTTCGTTCATATTTCTCTTAATCCTGAAGATTTTTTATTACGGCTAATACCTTGCCAATGACCACACATTGCCCAGCAAGCTAATCCAGATCGTCTACATTCACAGTTCTTTACACAAGATGTTCTGCAGACTGCAGGTACAAAAAATGAGTGTTATAAGTTCATCTGATGCCAGAAGGAGAATGGTGTGAATGGGTCTTCGACTTTCGCGATCGCGAACCAATCCCCACTGTTCAGGAATAAATCGTTTCCTAGCTATTGTTGGACTTGAAGATACGCTCGGAAAAAATGCAGTTTTGCGGCGTCTGTTGTTGGATGAAACTTAGCGAGATCAAATGAGGACTTGACAGTATGTGTGGCAACGGTTCCATTATACGTCTAATATCTACATGGTTGGACGTGTCAATTATCACCCTAAGAAAAGCGAAAAGAAATCTCTCTTCGGCAGCAATGGCTTCCTTAGATGCAATATGGTCATTAAAAAAGCCCAACAAATTTGTAAGATGTTGATTATCTGTCATTACTTTAAACCACGCCTTATCATAACCAAACCCAGTTACAGCACGTAAATGAAAGAAGTGTTCTTTTAACCTTTTTAACTCAAAGGACTTGTCGTTGCGGAGGGGGCCTGAGTTCGGTGTGACGGTTCCTTGGGTTCGCCCTTGGTTCAGACCGTTCCTTATCCCAATCCGTGAAGGTTTTGCCCGGCCGCTTCGCCCACGCCCAGGTGTTGCCTTGGCTCGCCCCCACTATTGGCAACCCTCTAGGGGTCGCGCGTACACTATTTGTTTGGGCCGTATGGCACTGTTGTGCTTGGAGAGAACTCCCCCGTCTCCTCGAGTCTTCTGCTGCCTTAATCCTTCCCTGTCACCGACCACCTTATGACTGGGCTCGACGTTGACGGTGTCCAGCTTCTGTCACCTGCTCAAGTGGCGTTTGTCGGGCCCACTGGCCGATCCCGTGTGCCATGACGGCGGTTCCGCGGGTTCAATTTGGAATATGATGGGGAGGGGCGCTGATAAGGCCCCCAGCTAAGTGTAGCGCCTAATCAAGGGTTGTGACATGCAATTATTATGAAAAATCTTCAGGATGACGATGAATATGAATGAAATGTTAGAGATTTGTCTAAAATCTAATCTTAAACAACACTAGAATATATAAACCCTATATTAAAGAGGATTCTCTAATCAACATGTTGAGAATAACAGCTTTGAATAACTTTTCTTTCATTCAGAATTTAGGGCAATAATTTTCGTGTGGCCATTTTTAAAGATGGCGTCGATAATTTCAACTTCGAGATATCTATTTTTTGTTGTTTATTACGTTAATGAAAATCATCTATTCAAAATAGGAATTTCAAAAAGATTTACATTTTTGAAATATATTTAGCATTTCCAGCAGTCATTTTCGAAGATGGCGCCCAAACTAACAGTAGCACGTCTTCAATATTCAAGTATGATGCTTAAACGGTCTTCATCATAATTATTATCAATTTTTATAATTTTTGAACCATATACAATATCTAAATGACATTGATGGCGGCCATTTTCCAACATGGCGGCCAAACTATCTGACAAATGGCTTCAATATTTTAGTATGAGGTTCACACAGCTCTCATTATAATACCTATCAATTTTCATAATTTTCCAACAACATGGTGAAATATACTGTACCTAGCATTCACGGCGGCCATTTTCCAATATGGCGACCAAACTATTGAACACAGAGCTGTAAAATTTTGAGATGAGGTTCATGTGGGTCCAATCATTATGTGTACCAATTTTCATAATTTTTGAAGAAGAAAGTGGAATACATTGTAGCTGTAATTCCCAGCGGCCATTTTCCAAGATGGCGGCGAAAGCTCGCGCTCTACAGCAGGGGACATTTAGTATATTTTTTGTTGGGTCAAAAACAACACATGTACCAATTTTCATCTTTATGTTCAAATGTTCTAGGTCAAACCCTAAAAGTCCTGGGCTATTATCAGATGAAAATATTTGGGAGTTCACCACTTATTTTTTCGAAAACTGTTAGTCCTCAGTCTTCTCTATTAGCGATTTCCACTGACTGCTCGCGGAGCGCTCCCACGGAGGCCTATAATTGGGAGAAGTAGTTCTCGGCTTCGTTAAAGACTGTTTTTGCTAAATCAGGGTCTCCTATATTTATTCCTCTATGGGAGCGCTCCGAGAGCAGTAAGTGGAATTCGCTATATATGAAGGGTTTGACGCGCCAAAAATGTAGTGATATGACAGTTTTTATATAACCTCACTAGATGTAGTTCTTGTACACAGAGTTTTGAAGGAAGGTCACTTGCTAGTAGTCACGGGCGAGTTTGTAACAAGTATCTCGTACGATTATCGATACGTGCACTCGTGCCGATGATCGATTGTACTAGTTTTTCTAATCGAGACGATTACGGAGTAGTTATATCAATATTCAATAAAAAAAAAACCAGTAAAAAGTCGATATATACTCGATAAAAAAATCTAAAAATACTCTAAAAATATTATTTAAATACTAGATGGTGGGCTACTTCAGACAAGATACTTAAATATTGTAATTTAATCATGATGAATATTCTGGTAGAGTATACTTGAATAATACTCGTCGAATAGTCAACGATTGTAATTATCGAGTACTCGACAAATATTAAAAATTAGCCAAGCCTAAATACTCGGTAATCGATTGAAAAACAAAACTATTGGAATTGATTATGGAGCGCCAAACCGGACAAAATTCGTCTAAATAACTGGTATATCTTTGTCGAAATGTGATAAATTTTAGTCGAAATGTGATATTTATTAGTCGAAATGTGATGTATATTAGTCGAAATCTGAAATATATTAGTCGAAATCTGATATATATATTAGTCGAAGAGTGATATATATATATTAGTCGAAGAGTGATATATATATTAGTCGAAATCTGATATATATTAGTCGAAATCTGATATATATTAGTCGAAATCTGATATATATTAGTCGAAATCTGATATATATTAGTCGAAGAGTGATATATATTAGTCGAAGAGTGATATATATTAGTCGAAGAGTGATATATATTAGTCGAAGAGTGATATATATTAGTCGAAGAGTGATATATCTTAGTCGAAATCTGATATATCTTAGTCGAAATCTGATATATATTAGTCGAAATGTGATATATATTAGTCGAAATGTGATATATATTAGTCGAAATCTGATATATATTAGTCGAAGAGTGATATTTATTAGTCGAAGAGTGATATATATTAGTCGAAGAGTGATATATATTAGTCGAGATCTGATATATATTAGTCGAAGAGTGATATATATTAGTCGAAAAGTTATATATATATATTAGTCGAAAAGCGATATATATTAATCGAAAAGTTATATATATATTAGTCGAAAAGTTATATATATATTAGTCGAAAAGTGATATATATATTAGTCGAAAAGTGATATATATTAGTCGAAAGTTGGTGGTCAAGAGTGACACTTGTTCAATCTCCGGGTGGGATTGTGGGGGTCAACAGATAGAGGGGAAGGTAAAATTGAAGCGTGGAAAATGTTTTGTTAGCTCGTCCCAGTCTTCTGTTCTTTAAAATAGCAGAAAGTCACAATATTGGTATCTCTTAGAAACAAAATTATTCAAAATGAAGTCTGTATTTTTTAGATTAGGTTTAGTTATCATTGTTTTCTGTTTACATTGTAATTGTAACGAAGTTGAGGACTACATTCGTGAATTAAGACACGCTTACGAGCAATGTTTGTGACACCGTTATTCAATGGATATTAATGTTGTTGAAATGAATCATCGTAGGCTACAAGGCCACTGCAGAGTTTTGAAAGCAATTTTAACCTCTGTTCAACGTAATCCCGATCCAAATGGCGTCCTTCTTAACTTAGTTCAAGTAGTATATAACGGATTTGCTTCTTTGGTTAACGAAATGGAGGATATTATAAACACTAGGGAGGAAGTAGAAGAACCTTACATTTGCCTTGTTTTGCGAGAATGCACTGTAGGAAGGCCGCGATATCAATTAACTATTGAGCAGATAGAATTTTGTCGAAGTACACTCGGTTTGTCGTGGGTGAGAGTAGCGTCATTTCTTGGAGTAACAGTTCGAACACTTCAGCGACACCGTTCTTATCTTGGCCTGCAAAGTGAAAATTACGAACCTATAACAGATGCCCAACTTGACCAATTTATTACAAATATATTAAATAATAATCCCAACATTGGAGAAACGTACGTTATTGGTGCCTTGCGAAGCTCGAGATTAAGAGTGAAACGATGGAGAGTGAGAGAGCGACTAAATATATTGGACCCTGTGGGAAGAGCTCTTAGACGACGAAATCTTATCCCAAGACGAAGATACAATGTTCAAGGAGCTAATGCTCTTTGGTAAGTGAAAACCTCAAGTCGTAGACCGCGAAAATATGAATTGAGGGCATCCTCATAAGATTTTATTTACAGGCATATGGATTCAAACCATAAATTGATAGCTTGGAGACTCGTGTTTCACGGATGCATCGACGGATACAGTAGATACTTAATTTATTTGCAATGCTTCTCTAACAACAGAGCGAGCAGTGTTTTGGGTCTTTTTAAAGAGGGCGTCAGGTCTTATGGATTGCCTCTAAGGGTTCGAGGAGACAAGGGCATGGAGAACATTGAAGTTGCTAGATTTATGTTGAATAATCGTGGCTTGGATAGAGGTAGCTTTATAGCAGGTCTATCTGTGCATAACCAACGTATAGAACGGCTTTGGCGTGAAGTAAATCGTCTAGTGTCATCCTATTTTAAAGGCATTTTCCGGTTTATGCAAGATGAAGGCTACCTTGATGCCGACAATGAAATGCACTTATACGCGTTACATTTGGTATTCTTACCGAGGATTCGAAAATCGTGTAGATCGCTGACCGAAGCTTGGAACCACCATTCCTTAAGCGCTGAAAATTCTTACTTGCCTATTCAACTTTGGTGTATGTCAACCATGAATGAATAAGACATTCAAAATGCTGATTTTGAATACGTTAACGACCCTTTGTTATACGGCAAGGTTTCGATGCACGACCTCTGGGTTATGGGCCCAGCACGCTTCCACTGCGCCACTCTGCTTACATCACCATAATATGAAAAACTAACTGATACCAAAATAGCAAATGCTACTTTGCAAAAACATAGCCGAGCGTGGTTTCGATCCACGGAGCTCTGGGTTATGGGCCCAGCACGCTTCCACTGGCCACTCTGCTTACATCACCATTATATGAAAAACTAACTGATACCAAAATAGAAAATGCTAGTTTGCATTAACATAGCCGAGCGTGGTTTCGATCCACGGACCTCTGGGTTATGGGCCCAGCACGCTTCCACTGCGCCACTCTGCTTACATCACCATTATATGAAAAACTAACAGATACCAAAATAGCAAATGCTACTTTACATTAACATAACAGAGCGTGGTTTCGATCCACGGAGCTCTGGGTTATGGGCCCAGCACGCTTTGACTGGCCACTCTGCTTACATCACCATTATATGAAAAACTAACTGATACTAAAATAGAAAATGCTACTTTGCATTAACATAGCAGAGCGTGGTTTCGATGCACGACCTCTGGGTTATGGGCCCAGCACGCTTCCACTGCGCCACTCTGCTTACATCACCATTATATGAAAAACTAACTGATACCAAAATCGCAAATGCTACTTTGCATTAACATAGCAGAGCGTGGTTTCTATCCACGGACCTCTGGGTTATGGGCCCAGCACGCTTCCACTGCGCCACTCTGCTTACATCACCATTATATGAAAAACTAACTGATACCAAAATTGCAAATGCTACTTTACATTAACATAGCACAGCGTGGTTTCGATCCACGGACCTCTGGGTTATGGGCCCAGCACGCTTCCACTGCGCCACTCTGCTTACAAGATCATAGTATGAACAAACTAACTTTTATCATAATAGCAAGTGCTATTTTACTTTAATTTAGCAGAGCGTGGTTTCTATCCACGGACCTCTGGGTTATGGGCCCAGCACGCTTTCACTGGCCACTCTGCTTACATCACCATTATATGAAAAACTAACTGATACCAAAATAGCAAATGCTACTTTGCAATAACATAGCAAAGCGTGGTTTCGATCCACGGACCTCTGGGTTATGGGCCCAGCACGCTTCCACTGCGCCACTCTGCTTACATTACCATTATATGAAAAACTAACTGATACCATAATAGCAAATGCTACTTTACATTAACATAGCAGAGCGTGGTTTCGATCCAAGGACCTCTGGGTTATGGGCCCAGCACGCTTCCACTGCGCCACTCTGCTTACATCACCATTATATGAAAAACTAACTGATACCAAAATAGCAAATGCTACTTTGCATTAACATAGCAGAGCGTGGTTTCGATCCACGGACCTCTGGGTTATGGGCCCAGCACGCTTCCACTGCGCCACTCTACTTACATCACCATTATATGAAAAACTAACTGATACCAAAATAGCAAATGCTACTTTACATTAACATAGCAGAGCGTGGTTTCGATCCACGCACCTCTGGGTTATGGGCCCAGCACGCTTCCACTGAGCCACTCAGCTTATATCACCATTAAATGAAAAAATAACTGATACCAAAATAGCAAATGCTACTTTGCAAAAACATAGCCGAGCGTGGTTTCGATCCACGGACCTCTGGGTTATGGGCCCAGCACGCTTCCACTGCGCCACTCTGCTTACATCACCATTATATGAAAAACTAACAGATACCAAAATAGCAAATGCTACTTTACATTAACATAACAGAGCGTGGTTTCGATCCACGGAGCTCTGGGTTATGGGCCCAGCACGCTTTCACTGGCCACTCTGCTTACATCACCATTATATGAAAAACTAACTGATACTAAAATAGAAAATGCTACTTTGCATTAACATAGCAGAGCGTGGTTTCGATCCACGGACCTCTGGGTTATGGGCCCAGCACGCTTCCACTGCGCCACTCTGCTTACATCACCATTATATGAAAAACTAACTGATACCAAAATAGCAAATGCTACTTTACATTAACATAGCAGAGCGTGGTTTCGATCCACGCACCTCTGGGTTATGGGCCCAGCACGCTTCCACTGAGCCACTCAGCTTATATCACCATTAAATGAAAAAATAACTGATACCAAAATAGCAAATGCTACTTTGCAAAAACATAGCCGAGCGTGGGTTCGATCCACGGACCTCTGGGTTATGGGCCCAGCACGCTTCCACTGCGCCGCTCTGCTTACATCACCATTATATGAAAAACTAACAGATACCAAAATAGCAAATGCTACTTTACATTAACATAGCACAGCGTGGTTTCGATCCACGCACCTCTGGGTTATGGGCCCAGCACGCTTCCACTGAACCACTCTGCTTATATCACCATTATATGAAAAACTAACTGATACCAAAATAGCAAATGCTACTTTACATTAACATAGCAGAGCGTGGTTTCGATCCACGGACCTCTGGGTTATGGGCCCAGCACGCTTCCACTGCGCCACTCTGCTTACATCACCATTATATGAAAAACTAACTGATACCAAAATAGCAAATGCTACTTTACATTAACATAGCAAAGCGTGGTTTCGATCCACGCACCTCCGGGTTATGGGCCCAGCACGCTTCCACTGGCCACTCTGCTTACAACACCATTATATGAAAAACTAACTGATACCAAAATAGCAAATGCTACTTTGCATTAACATAGCAGAGCGTGGTTTCGATCCACGGAGCTCTGGGTTATGGGCCAAGCACGCTTGCACTGCACCACTCTGCTTACATCACCATTATATGAAAAACTAACTGATACCAAAATAGCAAATGCTAGTTTGCATTAACATAGCCGAGCGTGGTTTCGATCCACGGACCTCTGGGTTATGGGCCCAGCACGCTTCCACTGCGCCACTCTGCTTACATCACCATTATATGAAAAACTAACAGATACCAAAATAGCAAATGCTACTTTACATTAACATAACAGAGCGTGGTTTCGATCCACGGAGCTCTGGGTTATGGGCCCAGCACGCTTCCACTGCGCCACTCTGCTTACATCACCATTATATGAAAAACTAACTGATACCAAAATTGCAAATGCTACTTTACATTAACATAGCACAGCGTGGTTTCGATCCACGGACCTCTGGGTTATGGGCCCAGCACGCTTCCACTGCGCCACTCTGCTTACAAGATCATAGTATGAACAAACTAACTTTTATCATAATAGCAAGTGCTATTTTACTTTAATTTAGCAGAGCGTGGTTTCGATCCACGGAGCTCTGGGTTATGGGCCCAGCACGCTTCCACTGGCCACTCTGCTTACATCACCATTATATGAAAAACTAACTGATACCAAAATAGAAAATGCTAGTTTGCATTAACATAGCCGAGCGTGGTTTCGATCCACGGACCTCTGGGTTATGGGCCCAGCACGCTTCCACTGCGCCACTCTGCTTACATCACCATTATATGAAAAACTAACAGATACCAAAATAGCAAATGCTACTTTACATTAACATAACAGAGCGTGGTTTCGATCCACGGAGCTCTGGGTTATGGGCCCAGCACGCTTTCACTGGCCACTCTGCTTACATCACCATTATATGAAAAACTAACTGATACTAAAATAGAAAATGCTACTTTGCATTAACATAGCAGAGCGTGGTTTCGATGCACGACCTCTGGGTTATGGGCCCAGCACGCTTCCACTGCGCCACTCTGCTTACATCACCATTATATGAAAAACTAACTGATACCAAAATCGCAAATGCTACTTTGCATTAACATAGCAGAGCGTGGTTTCTATCCACGGACCTCTGGGTTATGGGCCCAGCACGCTTCCACTGCGCCACTCTGCTTACATCACCATTATATGAAAAACTAACTGATACCAAAATTGCAAATGCTACTTTACATTAACATAGCACAGCGTGGTTTCGATCCACGGACCTCTGGGTTATGGGCCCAGCACGCTTCCACTGCGCCACTCTGCTTACAAGATCATAGTATGAACAAACTAACTTTTATCATAATAGCAAGTGCTATTTTACTTTAATTTAGCAGAGCGTGGTTTCTATCCACGGACCTCTGGGTTATGGGCCCAGCACGCTTTCACTGGCCACTCTGCTTACATCACCATTATATGAAAAACTAACTGATACCAAAATAGCAAATGCTACTTTGCAATAACATAGCAAAGCGTGGTTTCGATCCACGGACCTCTGGGTTATGGGCCCAGCACGCTTCCACTGCGCCACTCTGCTTACATTACCATTATATGAAAAACTAACTGATACCATAATAGCAAATGCTACTTTACATTAACATAGCAGAGCGTGGTTTCGATCCAAGGACCTCTGGGTTATGGGCCCAGCACGCTTCCACTGCGCCACTCTGCTTACATCACCATTATATGAAAAACTAACTGATACCAAAATAGCAAATGCTACTTTGCATTAACATAGCAGAGCGTGGTTTCGATCCACGGACCTCTGGGTTATGGGCCCAGCACGCTTCCACTGCGCCACTCTACTTACATCACCATTATATGAAAAACTAACTGATACCAAAATAGCAAATGCTACTTTACATTAACATAGCAGAGCGTGGTTTCGATCCACGCACCTCTGGGTTATGGGCCCAGCACGCTTCCACTGAGCCACTCAGCTTATATCACCATTAAATGAAAAAATAACTGATACCAAAATAGCAAATGCTACTTTGCAAAAACATAGCCGAGCGTGGTTTCGATCCACGGACCTCTGGGTTATGGGCCCAGCACGCTTCCACTGCGCCACTCTGCTTACATCACCATTATATGAAAAACTAACAGATACCAAAATAGCAAATGCTACTTTACATTAACATAACAGAGCGTGGTTTCGATCCACGGAGCTCTGGGTTATGGGCCCAGCACGCTTTCACTGGCCACTCTGCTTACATCACCATTATATGAAAAACTAACTGATACTAAAATAGAAAATGCTACTTTGCATTAACATAGCAGAGCGTGGTTTCGATCCACGGACCTCTGGGTTATGGGCCCAGCACGCTTCCACTGCGCCACTCTGCTTACATCACCATTATATGAAAAACTAACTGATACCAAAATAGCAAATGCTACTTTACATTAACATAGCAGAGCGTGGTTTCGATCCACGCACCTCTGGGTTATGGGCCCAGCACGCTTCCACTGAGCCACTCAGCTTATATCACCATTAAATGAAAAAATAACTGATACCAAAATAGCAAATGCTACTTTGCAAAAACATAGCCGAGCGTGGGTTCGATCCACGGACCTCTGGGTTATGGGCCCAGCACGCTTCCACTGCGCCGCTCTGCTTACATCACCATTATATGAAAAACTAACAGATACCAAAATAGCAAATGCTACTTTACATTAACATAGCACAGCGTGGTTTCGATCCACGCACCTCTGGGTTATGGGCCCAGCACGCTTCCACTGAACCACTCTGCTTATATCACCAT
The DNA here is from genome assembly GCF_054372755.1 of Phalangium opilio. Classification (NCBI taxonomy): domain Eukaryota; kingdom Metazoa; phylum Arthropoda; class Arachnida; order Opiliones; family Phalangiidae; genus Phalangium; species Phalangium opilio. The sequence goes on from NW_028324198.1 coordinate 5,464,755, forward strand.
TATATGAAAAACTAACTGATACCAAAATAGCAAATGCTACTTTACATTAACATAGCAGAGCGTGGTTTCGATCCACGGACCTCTGGGTTATGGGCCAAGCACGCTTGCACTGCACCACTCTGCTTGCATCACCATTATATGAAAAACTAACTGATACCAAAATAGCAAATGCTACTTTGCATTAACATAGCAGAGCGCGGTTTCGATCCACGGACCTCTGGGTTATGGGCCCAGCACGCTTCCACTGCGCCACTCTGCTTACATCACCATTATATGAAAAACTAACTGATACTAAAATAGAAAATGCTACTTTGCATTAACATAGCAGAGCGTGGTTTCGATGCACGACCTCTGGGTTATGGGCCCAGCACGCTTCCACTGCGCCACTCTGCTTACATCACCATTATATGAAAAACTAACTGATACCAAAATAGCAAATGCTACTTTACATTAACATAGCAAAGCGTGGTTTCGATCCACGCACCTCCGGGTTATGGGCCCAGCACGCTTCCACTGGCCACTCTGCTTACAACACCATTATATGAAAAACTAACTGATACCAAAATAGCAAATGCTACTTTGCATTAACATAGCAGAGCGTGGTTTCGATCCACGGAGCTCTGGGTTATGGGCCAAGCACGCTTGCACTGCACCACTCTGCTTACATCACCATTATATGAAAAACTAACTGATACCAAAATAGCAAATGCTACTTTGCATTAACATAGCAGAGCGTGGTTTCTATCCACGGACCTCTGGGTTATGGGCCCAGCACGCTTCCACTGCGCCACTCTGCTTACATCACCATTATATGAAAAACTAACTGATACTTAAATAGAAAATGCTACTTTGCATTAACATAGCAGAGCGTGGTTTCGATGCACGACCTCTGGGTTATGGGCCCAGCACGCTTCCACTGCGCCACTCTGCTTACATCACCATAATATGAAAAACTAACTGATACCAAAATAGCAAATGCTACTTTGCAAAAACATAGCCGAGCGTGGTTTCGATCCACGGAGCTCTGGGTTATGGGCCCAGCACGCTTCCACTGGCCACTCTGCTTACATCACCATTATATGAAAAACTAACTGATACCAAAATAGAAAACGCTAGTTTGCATTAACATAGCAGAGCGTGGTTTCGATCCACGGACCTCTGGGTTATGGGCCCAGCACGCTTCCACTGCGCCACTCTGCTTACAACACCATTATATGAAAAACTAACTGATACCAAAATAGCAAATGCTACTTTGCATTAACATAGCAAAGCGTGGTTTCGATCCACGGAGCTCTGGGTTATGGGCCCAGCACGCTTCCACTGCGCCACTCTGCTTACATCACCATTATATGAAAAACTAACTGATACTAAAATAGAAAATGCTACTTTGCATTAACATAGCAGAGCGTGGTTTCGATGCACGACCTCTGGGTTATGGGCCCAGCACGCTTCCACTGCGCCACTCTGCTTACATCACCATTATATGAAAAACTAACTGATACCAAAATAGCAAATGCTACTTTACATTAACATAGCAGAGCGTGGTTTCGATCCACGCACCTCTGGGTTATGGGCCCAGCACGCTTAAACTGGCCACTCTGCTTACATCACCAATATATGAAAAACTAACAGATACCAAATAGCAAATGCTACTTTACATTAACATAACAGAGCGTGGTTTCGATCCACGGAGCTCTGGGTTATGGGCCCAGCACGCTCCCACTGCGCCACTCTGCTTACATCACCATTATATGAAAAACTAACTGATACCAAAATAGCAAATGCTACTTTGCAATAACATAGCAGAGCGTGGTTTCGATCCACGAGCCTCAGGGTTATGGGCCCTGCACGCTTCCACTGCGCCACTCTGCTTACATCACCATTATATAAAAAACTAACTGATACCATAATAGCAAATGCTACTTTACATTAACATAGCAGAGCGTGGTTTCGATCCACGAGCCTCAGGGTTATGGGCCCTGCACGCTTCCACTGCGCCACTCTGCTTACATAACCATTATATGAAAAACTAACTGACACCAAAATAGCAAATGCTACTTTACATTAACATAGCAGAGCGTGGTTTCGATCCACGCACCTCCGGGTTATGGGCCCAGCACGCTTCCACTGAGCCACTCTGCTTATATCACCATTATATGAAAAACTAACTGATACCAAAATAGCAAATGCTACTTTGCATTAACATAGCAGAGCGTGGTTTCGATCCACGGACCTCTGGGTTATGGGCCCAGCACGCTTCCACTGCGCCACTCTGCTTGCATCACCATTATATGAAAAACTAACTGATACCAAAATAGCAAATGCTACTTTGCATTAACATAGCAGAGCGTGGTTTCGATCCACGGACCTCTGGGTTATGGGCCCAGCACGCTTCCACTGCGCCACTCTGCTTACAACACCATTATATGAAAAACTAACTGATACCAAAATAGCAAATGCTACTTTACATTAACATAGCAGAGCGTGGTTTCGATCCACGCACCTCTGGGTTATGGGCCCAGCACGCTTCCACTGCGCCACTCTGCTTACATCACCATTATATGAAAAACTAACTGATACCATAATAGCAAATGCTACTTTACATTAACATAGCAGAGCGTGGTTTCGATCCACGGACCTCTGGGTTATGGGCCCAGCACGCTTCCACTGCGCCACTCTGCTTACATGATCATAGTATGAACAAACTAACTTATATCAAAATAGCAAGTGCTATTTTACATTAATTTAGCAGAGCGTGGTTTCTAACCACGGAGCTCTGGGTTATGGGCCCAGCACGCTTCCACTGGCCACTCTGCTTACATCACCATTATATGAAAAACTAACTGATACCAAAATAGCAAATGCTACTTTGCATTAACATAGCAGAGCGTGGTTTCTATCCACGGACCTCTGGGTTATGGGCCCAGCACGCTTCCACTGCGCCACTCTGCTTACATCACCATTATATGAAAAACTAACTGATACTTAAATAGAAAATGCTACTTTGCATTAACATAGCAGAGCGTGGTTTCGATGCACGACCTCTGGGTTATGGGCCCAGCACGCTTCCACTGCGCCACTCTGCTTACATCACCATAATATGAAAAACTAACTGATACCAAAATAGCAAATGCTACTTTGCAAAAACATAGCCGAGCGTGGTTTCGATCCACGGAGCTCTGGGTTATGGGCCCAGCACGCTTCCACTGGCCACTCTGCTTACATCACCATTATATGAAAAACTAACTGATACCAAAATAGAAAACGCTAGTTTGCATTAACATAGCAGAGCGTGGTTTCGATCCACGGACCTCTGGGTTATGGGCCCAGCACGCTTCCACTGCGCCACTCTGCTTACAACACCATTATATGAAAAACTAACTGATACCAAAATAGCAAATGCTACTTTGCATTAACATAGCAAAGCGTGGTTTCGATCCACGGAGCTCTGGGTTATGGGCCCAGCACGCTTCCACTGCGCCACTCTGCTTACATCACCATTATATGAAAAACTAACTGATACTAAAATAGAAAATGCTACTTTGCATTAACATAGCAGAGCGTGGTTTCGATGCACGACCTCTGGGTTATGGGCCCAGCACGCTTCCACTGCGCCACTCTGCTTACATCACCATTATATGAAAAACTAACTGATACCAAAATAGCAAATGCTACTTTACATTAACATAGCAGAGCGTGGTTTCGATCCACGCACCTCTGGGTTATGGGCCCAGCACGCTTAAACTGGCCACTCTGCTTACATCACCAATATATGAAAAACTAACAGATACCAAATAGCAAATGCTACTTTACATTAACATAACAGAGCGTGGTTTCGATCCACGGAGCTCTGGGTTATGGGCCCAGCACGCTCCCACTGCGCCACTCTGCTTACATCACCATTATATGAAAAACTAACTGATACCAAAATAGCAAATGCTACTTTGCAATAACATAGCAGAGCGTGGTTTCGATCCACGAGCCTCAGGGTTATGGGCCCTGCACGCTTCCACTGCGCCACTCTGCTTACATCACCATTATATAAAAAACTAACTGATACCATAATAGCAAATGCTACTTTGCATTAACATAGCAGAGCGCGGTTTCGATCCACGGACCTCTGGGTTATGGGCCCAGCACGCTTCCACTGCGCCACTCTGCTTACATCACCATTATATGAAAAACTAACTGATACTAAAATAGAAAATGCTACTTTGCATTAACATAGCAGAGCGTGGTTTCGATGCACGACCTCTGGGTTATGGGCCCAGCACGCTTCCACTGCGCCACTCTGCTTACATCACCATTATATGAAAAACTAACTGATACCAAAATAGCAAATGCTACTTTACATTAACATAGCAAAGCGTGGTTTCGATCCACGCACCTCCGGGTTATGGGCCCAGCACGCTTCCACTGGCCACTCTGCTTACAACACCATTATATGAAAAACTAACTGATACCAAAATAGCAAATGCTACTTTGCATTAACATAGCAGAGCGTGGTTTCGATCCACGGAGCTCTGGGTTATGGGCCAAGCACGCTTGCACTGCACCACTCTGCTTACATCACCATTATATGAAAAACTAACTGATACCAAAATAGCAAATGCTACTTTGCATTAACATAGCAGAGCGTGGTTTCTATCCACGGACCTCTGGGTTATGGGCCCAGCACGCTTCCACTGCGCCACTCTGCTTACATCACCATTATATGAAAAACTAACTGATACTTAAATAGAAAATGCTACTTTGCATTAACATAGCAGAGCGTGGTTTCGATGCACGACCTCTGGGTTATGGGCCCAGCACGCTTCCACTGCGCCACTCTGCTTACATCACCATAATATGAAAAACTAACTGATACCAAAATAGCAAATGCTACTTTGCAAAAACATAGCCGAGCGTGGTTTCGATCCACGGAGCTCTGGGTTATGGGCCCAGCACGCTTCCACTGGCCACTCTGCTTACATCACCATTATATGAAAAACTAACTGATACCAAAATAGAAAACGCTAGTTTGCATTAACATAGCAGAGCGTGGTTTCGATCCACGGACCTCTGGGTTATGGGCCCAGCACGCTTCCACTGCGCCACTCTGCTTACAACACCATTATATGAAAAACTAACTGATACCAAAATAGCAAATGCTACTTTGCATTAACATAGCAAAGCGTGGTTTCGATCCACGGAGCTCTGGGTTATGGGCCCAGCACGCTTCCACTGCGCCACTCTGCTTACATCACCATTATATGAAAAACTAACTGATACTAAAATAGAAAATGCTACTTTGCATTAACATAGCAGAGCGTGGTTTCGATGCACGACCTCTGGGTTATGGGCCCAGCACGCTTCCACTGCGCCACTCTGCTTACATCACCATTATATGAAAAACTAACTGATACCAAAATAGCAAATGCTACTTTACATTAACATAGCAGAGCGTGGTTTCGATCCACGCACCTCTGGGTTATGGGCCCAGCACGCTTAAACTGGCCACTCTGCTTACATCACCAATATATGAAAAACTAACAGATACCAAATAGCAAATGCTACTTTACATTAACATAACAGAGCGTGGTTTCGATCCACGGAGCTCTGGGTTATGGGCCCAGCACGCTCCCACTGCGCCACTCTGCTTACATCACCATTATATGAAAAACTAACTGATACCAAAATAGCAAATGCTACTTTGCAATAACATAGCAGAGCGTGGTTTCGATCCACGAGCCTCAGGGTTATGGGCCCTGCACGCTTCCACTGCGCCACTCTGCTTACATCACCATTATATAAAAAACTAACTGATACCATAATAGCAAATGCTACTTTACATTAACATAGCAGAGCGTGGTTTCGATCCACGAGCCTCAGGGTTATGGGCCCTGCACGCTTCCACTGCGCCACTCTGCTTACATAACCATTATATGAAAAACTAACTGACACCAAAATAGCAAATGCTACTTTACATTAACATAGCAGAGCGTGGTTTCGATCCACGCACCTCCGGGTTATGGGCCCAGCACGCTTCCACTGAGCCACTCTGCTTATATCACCATTATATGAAAAACTAACTGATACCAAAATAGCAAATGCTACTTTGCATTAACATAGCAGAGCGTGGTTTCGATCCACGGACCTCTGGGTTATGGGCCCAGCACGCTTCCACTGCGCCACTCTGCTTGCATCACCATTATATGAAAAACTAACTGATACCAAAATAGCAAATGCTACTTTGCATTAACATAGCAGAGCGTGGTTTCGATCCACGGACCTCTGGGTTATGGGCCCAGCACGCTTCCACTGCGCCACTCTGCTTACAACACCATTATATGAAAAACTAACTGATACCAAAATAGCAAATGCTACTTTACATTAACATAGCAGAGCGTGGTTTCGATCCACGCACCTCTGGGTTATGGGCCCAGCACGCTTCCACTGAGCCACTCTGCTTATATCACCATTATATGAAAAACTAACTGATACCAAAATAGCAAATGCTACTTTACATTAACATAGCAGAGCGTGGTTTCGATCCACGGACCTCTGGGTTATGGGCCCAGCACGCTTCCACTGCGCCACTCTGCTTACATCACCATTATATGAAAACCTAACTGATACCAAAATAGCAAATGCTACTTTGCATTAACATAGCCGAACGTGGTTTCGATCCACGGACCTCTGGGTTATGGGCCCAGCACGCTTCCACTGCGCCACTCTGCTTGCATCACCATTATATGAAAAACTAACTGATACCAAAATAGCAAATGTTACTTTGCATTAACATAGCAGAGCGTGGTTTCGATCCACGGATCTCTGGGTTATGGGCCCAGCACGCTTCCACTGCGCCACTCTAATTACAACACCATTATATGAAAAACTAACGATACCAAAATAGCAAATGCTACTTTACATTAACATAGCAAAGCGTGGTTTCGATCCACGCACCTCCGGGTTATGGGCCCAGCACGCTTCCACTGGCCACTCTGCTTACAACACCATTATATGAAAAACTAACTGATACCAAAATAGCAAATGCTACTTTGCATTAACATAGCAGAGCGTGGTTTCGATCCACGGAGCTCTGGGTTATGGGCCAAGCACGCTTGCACTGCACCACTCTGCTTACATCACCATTATATGAAAAACTAACTGATACCAAAATAGCAAATGCTACTTTGCATTAACATAGCAGAGCGTGGTTTCTATCCACGGACCTCTGGGTTATGGGCCCAGCACGCTTCCACTGCGCCACTCTGCTTACATCACCATTATATGAAAAACTAACTGATACTTAAATAGAAAATGCTACTTTGCATTAACATAGCAGAGCGTGGTTTCGATGCACGACCTCTGGGTTATGGGCCCAGCACGCTTCCACTGGCAACTCTGCTTACATCACCATTATATGAAAAACTAACTGATACCAGAATAGCAAATGCTACTTTGCAATAACAATGCAGAGCGTGGTTTCGATCCACGAACCTCAGGGTTATGGGCCCAGCACGCTTCCACCGCGCCACTCTGCTTACATCACCATTATATGAACAAACTAACTTATATCAAAATAGCAAGTGCTATTTTACATTAATTTAGCAGAGCGTGGTTTCGATCCACGGACCTCTGGGTTATGGGCCCAGCACGCTTCCACTGCGCCACTCTGCTTACATGATCATAGTATAAACAAACTAACTTATATCAAAATAGCAAGTGCTATTTTACATTAATTTAGCAGAGCGTGGTTTCTAACCACGGAGCTCTGGGTTATGGGCTCAGCACGCTTCCACTGGCCACTCTGCTTACATCACCATTATATGAAAAACTAACAGATACCAAATAGCAAATGCTACTTTACATTAACATAACAGAGCGTGGTTTCGATCCACGAGCCTCAGGGTTATGGGCCCAGCACGCTTCCACTGGCCACTCTGCTTACATCACCATTATATGAAAAACTAACTGATACCAAAATAGCAAATGCTACTTATCAATAACAAGACAGCGTGGTTTCGATCCACGAACCTCAGGGTTATGGGCCAAGCACGCTTCCACTGCGCCACTCTGCTTACATGATCATAGTATGAACAAACTAGCTTATATCAAAATAGCAAGTGCTATTTTACATTAATTTAGCAGAGCGTGGTTTCTAACCACGGAGCTCTGGGTTATGGGCCCAGCACGCTTCCACTGGCCACTCTGCTTACATCACCATTATATGAAAAACTAACTGATACCAAAGTAGCAAATGCTACTTTGCATTAACATAGCAGAGCGTGGTTTCGATCCACGGAGCTCTGGGTTATGGGCCAAGCACGCTTGCACTGCACCACTCTGCTTACATCACCATTATATGAAAAACTAACTGATACCAAAATAGCAAATGCTACTTTGCATTAACATAGCAGAGCGTGGTTTCTATCCACGGACCTCTGGGTTATGGGCCCAGCACGCTTCCACTGCGCCACTCTGCTTACATCACCATTATATGAAAAACTAACTGATACTTAAATAGAAAATGCTACTTTGCATTAACATAGCAGAGCGTGGTTTCGATGCACGACCTCTGGGTTATGGGCCCAGCACGCTTCCACTGGCAACTCTGCTTACATCACCATTATATGAAAAACTAACTGATACCAGAATAGCAAATGCTACTTTGCAATAACAATGCAGAGCGTGGTTTCGATCCACGAACCTCAGGGTTATGGGCCCAGCACGCTTCCACCGCGCCACTCTGCTTACATCACCATTATATGAACAAACTAACTTATATCAAAATAGCAAGTGCTATTTTACATTAATTTAGCAGAGCGTGGTTTCGATCCACGGACCTCTGGGTTATGGGCCCAGCACGCTTCCACTGCGCCACTCTGCTTACATGATCATAGTATAAACAAACTAACTTATATCAAAATAGCAAGTGCTATTTTACATTAATTTAGCAGAGCGTGGTTTCTAACCACGGAGCTCTGGGTTATGGGCTCAGCACGCTTCCACTGGCCACTCTGCTTACATCACCATTATATGAAAAACTAACAGATACCAAATAGCAAATGCTACTTTACATTAACATAACAGAGCGTGGTTTCGATCCACGAGCCTCAGGGTTATGGGCCCAGCACGCTTCCACTGGCCACTCTGCTTACATCACCATTATATGAAAAACTAACTGATACCAAAATAGCAAATGCTACTTATCAATAACAAGACAGCGTGGTTTCGATCCACGAACCTCAGGGTTATGGGCCAAGCACGCTTCCACTGCGCCACTCTGCTTACATGATCATAGTATGAACAAACTAGCTTATATCAAAATAGCAAGTGCTATTTTACATTAATTTAGCAGAGCGTGGTTTCTAACCACGGAGCTCTGGGTTATGGGCCCAGCACGCTTCCACTGGCCACTCTGCTTACATCACCATTATATGAAAAACTAACTGATACCAAAATAGCAAATGCTACTTATCAATAACAATGCAGAGCGTGGTTTCGATCCACGAACCTCAGGGTTATGGGCCCAGCACGCTTCCACTGCGCCACTCTGCTTACATCACCATTATATGAAAAACTAACTGATACCATAATAGCAAATGCTACTTTACATTAACATAGCAGAGCGTGGTTTCGATCCACGGACCTCTGGGTTATGGGCCCAGCACGCTTCCACTGCGCCACTCTGCTTACATGATCATAGTATGAACAAACTAACTTATATCAAAATAGCAAGTGCTATTTTACATTAATTTAGCAGAGCGTGGTTTCTAACCACGGAGCTCTGGGTTATGGGCCCAGCACGCTTCCACTGGCCACTCTGCTTACATCACCATTATATGAAAAACTAACTGATACCAAAATAGCAAATGCTAATTTACATTAATTTAGCAGAGCGTGGTTTCTAACCACGGAGCTCTGGGTTATGGGCCCAGCACGCTTCCACTGGCCACTCTGCTTACATCACCATTATATGAAAAACTAACTGATACCAAAATAGCAAATGCTACTTTGCAATAACAATGCAGAGCGTGGTTTCGATCCACGAACCTCAGGGTTATGGGCCCAGCACGCTTCCACTGCGCTACTCTCCTTACATCACCATTATATGAACAAACTAACTTATATCAAAATAGCAAGTGCTATTTTACATTAATTTAGCAGAGCGTGGTTTCTAACCACGGAGCTCTGGGTTATGGGCCCAGCACGCTTCCACTGGCCACTCTGCTTACATCACCATTATATGAAAAACTAACTGATACCATAATAGCAAATGCTACTTTACATTAACATAGCAGAGCGTGGTTTCGATCCACGGACCTCTGGGTTATGGGCCCAGCACGCTTCCACTGCGCCACTCTGCTTACATGATCATAGTATGAACAAACTAACTTATATCAAAATAGCAAGTGCTATTTTACATTAATTTAGCAGAGCGTGGTTTCTAACCACGGAGCTCTGGGTTATGGGCCCAGCACGCTTCCACTGGCCACTCTGCTTACATCACCATTATATGAAAAACTAACTGATACCAAAATAGCAAATGCTACTTTGCAATAACAATGCAGAGCGTGGTTTCGATCCACGAACCTCAGGGTTATGGGCCCAGCACGCTTCCACTGCGCTACTCTCCTTACATCACCATTATATGAACAAACTAACTTATATCAAAATAGCAAGTGCTATTTTACATTAATTTAGCAGAGCGTGGTTTCTAACCACGGAGCTCTGGGTTATGGGCCCAGCACGCTTCCACTGGCCACTCTGCTTACATCACCATTATATGAAAAACTAACTGATACCATAATAGCAAATGCTACTTTACATTAACATAGCAGAGCGTGGTTTCGATCCACGGACCTCTGGGTTATGGGCCCAGCACGCTTCCACTGCGCCACTCTGCTTACATGATCATAGTATGAACAAACTAACTTATATCAAAATAGCAAGTGCTATTTTACATTAATTTAGCAGAGCGTGGTTTCTAACCACGGAGCTCTGGGTTATGGGCCCAGCACGCTTCCACTGGCCACTCTGCTTACATCACCATTATATGAAAAACTAACTGATACCAAAATAGCAAATGCTAATTTACATTAATTTAGCAGAGCGTGGTTTCTAACCACGGAGCTCTGGGTTATGGGCCCAGCACGCTTCCACTGGCCACTCTGCTTACATCACCATTATATGAAAAACTAACTGATACCAAAATAGCAAATGCTACTTTGCAATAACAATGCAGAGCGTGGTTTCGATCCACGAACCTCAGGGTTATGGGCCCAGCACGCTTCCACTGCGCTACTCTCCTTACATCACCATTATATGAACAAACTAACTTATATCAAAATAGCAAGTGCTATTTTACATTAATTTAGCAGAGCGTGGTTTCTAACCACGGAGCTCTGGGTTATGGGCCCAGCACGCTTCCACTGGCCACTCTGCTTACATCACCATTATATGAAAAACTAACTGATACCAAAGTAGCAAATGCTACTTTGCATTAACATAGCAGAGCGTGGCTTCGATCCACGGACCTCTGGGTTATGGGCCCAGCACGCTTCCACTGCGCCACTCTGCTTACATCACCATTATATGAAAAACTAACTGATACCAAAATAGCAAATGCTACTTTGCAATAACATAGCAAAGCATGGTTTCGATCCACGGACCTCTGGGTTATGGGCCCAACACGCTTCCACTGCGCCACTCTGCTTACATCACCATTATATGAAAAACTAACCGATACCATAATAGCAAATGCTACTTTACATTAACATAGCACAGCGTGGCTTCGATCCACGGACCTCTGGGTTATGGGCCCAGCACGCTTCCACTGCGCCACTCTGCTTACATCACCATTATATGAAAAACTAACTGATACCAAAATAGCAAATGCTACTTTGCAATAACAATGCAGAGCGTGGTTTCGATCCACGAACCTCAGGGTTATGGGCCCAGCACGCTTCCACTGCGCCACTCTGCTTACATCACCATTATATGAACAAACTAACTTATATCAAAATAGCAAGTGCTATTTTACATTAATTTAGCAGAGCGTGGTTTCTAACCACGGAGCTCTGGGTTATGGGCCCAGCACGCTTCCACTGCGCCACTCTGCTTACATCACCATTATATGAAAAACTAACCGATACCATAATAGCAAATGCTACTTTACATTAACATAGCACAGCGTGGCTTCGATCCACGGACCTCTGGGTTATGGGCCCAGCACGCTTCCACTGCGCCACTCTGCTTACACCACCATTATATGAAAAACTAACTGATACCAAAATAGCAAATGCTACTTTGCAATAACATAGCAAAGCATGGTTTCGATCCAAGGACCTCTGGGTTATGGGTCCAACACGCTTCCACTGCGCCACTCTGCTTACATCACCATTATATGAAAAACTAACTGATACCAAAATAGCAAATGCTCCTTATCAATAACAATGCAGAGCGTGGTTTCGATCCACGAACCTCAGGGTTATGGGCCCAGCACGCTTCCACTGCGCCACTCTGCTTACATCACCATTATATGAAAAACTAACTGATACCATAATAGCAAATGCTACTTTACATTAACATAGCAGTGCGTGGTTTCGATCCACGGACCTCTGGGTTATGGGCCAAGCACGCTTCCACTGCGCCACTCTGCTTACATGATCATAGTATGAACAAACTAACTTATATCAAAATAGCAAGTGCTATTTTACATTAATTTAGCAGAGCGTGGTTTCTAACCACGGAGCTCTGGGTTATGGGCCCAGCACGCTTCCACTGGCTCCTCTGCTTACATCACCATTATATGAAAAACTAACTGATACCAAAATAGCAAATGCTACTTATCAATAAAAATGCATAGCGTGGTTTCGATCCACGAACCTCAGGGTTATGGGCCCAGCACGCTTCCACTGCGCCACTCTGCTTACATCACCATTATATGAAAAACTAACTGATACCATAATAGCAAATGCTACTTTACATTAACATAGCAGAGCGTGGTTTCGATCCACGGACCTCTGGGTTATGGGCCCAGCACGCTTCCACTGCGCCACTCTGCTTACATGATCATAGTATGAACAAACTAACTTATATCAAAATAGCAAGTGCTATTTTACATTAATTTAGCAGAGCGTGGTTTCTAACCACGGAGCTCTGGGTTATGGGCCCAGCACGCTTCCACTGGCCACTCTGCTTACATCACCATTATATGAAAAACTAACTGATACCAAAATAGCAAATGCTAATTTACATTAATTTAGCAGAGCGTGGTTTCTAACCACGGAGCTCTGGGTTATGGGCCCAGCACGCTTCCACTGGCCACTCTGCTTACATCACCATTATATGAAAAACTAACTGATACCAAAGTAGCAAATGCTACTTTGCATTAACATAGCAGAGCGTGGCTTCGATCCACGGACCTCTGGGTTATGGGCCCAGCACGCTTCCACTGCGCCACTCTGCTTACATCACCATTATATGAAAAACTAACTGATACCAAAATAGCAAATGCTACTTTGCAATAACATAGCAAAGCATGGTTTCGATCCACGGACCTCTGGGTTATGGGCCCAACACGCTTCCACTGCGCCACTCTGCTTACATCACCATCATATGAAAAACTAACCGATACCATAATAGCAAATGCTACTTTACATTAACATAGCACAGCGTGGCTTCGATCCACGGACCTCTGGGTTATGGGCCCAGCACGCTTCCACTGCGCCACTCTGCTTACACCACCATTATATGAAAAACTAACTGATACCAAAATAGCAAATGCTACTTTGCAATAACATAGCAAAGCATGGTTTCGATCCAAGGACCTCTGGGTTATGGGCCCAACACGCTTCCACTGCGCCACTCTGCTTACATCACCATTATATGAAAAACTAACTGATACCAAAATAGCAAATGCTCCTTATCAATAACAATGCAGAGCGTGGTTTCGATCCACGAACCTCAGGGTTATGGGCCCAGCACGCTTCCACTGCGCCACTCTGCTTACATCACCATTATATGAAAAACTAACTGATACCATAATAGCAAATGCTACTTTACATTAACATAGCAGAGCGTGGTTTCGATCCACGGACCTCTGGGTTATGGGCCCAGCACGCTTCCACTGCGCCACTCTGCTTACATGATCATAGTATGAACAAACTAACTTATATCAAAATAGCAAGTGCTATTTTACATTAATTTAGCAGAGCGTGGTTTCTAACCACGGAGCTCTGGGTTATGGGCCCAGCACGCTTCCACTGGCCACTCTGCTTACATCACCATTATAAGAAAAACTAACTGATACCAAAATAGCAAATGCTACTTATCAATAACAATGCAGAGCGTGGTTTCGATCCACGAACCTCAGGGTTATGGGCCCAGCACGCTTCCACTGCGCCACTCTGCTTACATCACCATTATATGAAAAACTAACTGATACCATAATAGCAAATGCTACTTTACATTAACATAGCAGAGCGTGGTTTCGATCCACGGACCTCTGGGTTATGGGCCCAGCACGCTTCCACTGCGCCACTCTGCTTACATGATCATAGTATGAACAAACTAACTTATATCAAAATAGCAAGTGCTATTTTACATTAATTTAGCAGAGCGTGGTTTCTAACCACGGAGCTCTGGGTTATGGGCCCAGCACACTTCCACTGGCCACTCTGCTTACATCACCATTATATGAAAAACTAACTGATACCAAAATAGCAAATGCTAATTTACATTAATTTAGCAGAGCGTGGTTTCTAACCACGGAGCTCTGGGTTATGGGCCCAGCACGCTTCCACTGGCAACTCTGCTTACATCACCATTATATGAAAAGCTAACTGATACCAGAATAGCAAATGCTACTTTGCAATAACAATGCAGAGCGTGGTTTCGATCCACGAACCTCAGGGTTATGGGCCCAGCACGCTTCCACCGCGCCACTCTGCTTACATCACCATTATATGAACAAACTAACTTATATCAAAATAGCAAGTGCTATTTTACATTAATTTAGCAGAGCGTGGTTTCGATCCACGAACCTCTGGGTTATGGGCCCAGCACGCTTCCACTGGCCACTCTGCTTACATCACCATTATATGAAAAACTAACTGATACCAAATTAGCAAATGCTAATTTACATTAATTTAGCAGAGCGTGGTTTCTAACCACGGAGCTCTGGGTTATGGGCCCAGCACGCTTCCACTGGCCACTCTGCTTACATCACCATTATATGAAAAACTAACTGATACCAAAATAGCAAATGCTACTTTGCAATAACAATGCAGAGCGTGGTTTCGATCCACGAACCTCAGGGTTATGGGCCCAGCACGCTTCCACTAAGCCACTCTGCTTACATCACCATTATATGAACAAACTAACTTATATCAAAATAGCAAGTGCTATTTTACATTAATTTAGCAGAGCGTGGTTTCTAACCACGGAGCTCTGGGTTATGGGCCCAGCACGCTTCCACTGGCCACTCTGCTTACATCACCATTATATGAAAAACTAACTGATACCAAAGTAGCAAATGCTACTTTGCATTAACATAGCAGAGCGTGGCTTCGATCCACGGACCTCTGGGTTATGGGCCCAGCACGCTTCCACTGCGCCACTCTGCTTACATCACCATTATATGAAAAACTAACTGATACCAAAATAGCAAATGCTGCTTTGCAATAACATAGCAAAGCATGGTTTCGATCCACGGACCTCTGGGTTATGGGCCCAACACGCTTCCACTGCGCCACTCTGCTTACATCACCATTATATGAAAAACTAACCGATACCATAATAGCAAATGCTACTTTACATTAACATAGCACAGCGTGGCTTCGATCCACGGACCTCTGGGTTATGGGCCCAGCACGCTTCCACTGCGCCACTCTGCTTACACCACCAGTATATGAAAAACTAACTGATACCAAAATAGCAAATGCTACTTTGCAATAACATAGCAAAGCATGGTTTCGATCCAAGGACCTCTGGGTTATGGGCCCAACACGCTTCCACTGCGCCACTCTGCTTACATCACCATTATATGAAAAACTAACTGATACCAAAATAGCAAATGCTACTTATCAATAACAAGACAGCGTGGTTTCGATCCACGAACCTCAGGGTTATGGGCCAAGCACGCTTCCACTGCGCCACTCTGCTTACATGATCATAGTATGAACAAACTAGCTTATATCAAAATAGCAAGTGCTATTTTACATTAATTTAGCAGAGCGTGGTTTCTAACCACGGAGCTCTGGGTTATGGGCCCAGCACGCTTCCACTGGCCACTCTGCTTACATCACCATTATATGAAAAACTAACTGATACCAAAATAGCAAATGCTACTTATCAATAACAATGCAGAGCGTGGTTTCGATCCACGAACCTCAGGGTTATGGGCCCAGCACGCTTCCACTGCGCCACTCTGCTTACATCACCATTATATGAAAAACTAACTGATACCATAATAGCAAATGCTACTTTACATTAACATAGCAGAGCGTGGTTTCGATCCACGGACCTCTGGGTTATGGGCCCAGCACGCTTCCACTGCGCCACTCTGCTTACATGATCATAGTATGAACAAACTAACTTATATCAAAATAGCAAGTGCTATTTTACATTAATTTAGCAGAGCGTGGTTTCTAACCACGGAGCTCTGGGTTATGGGCCCAGCACGCTTCCACTGGCCACTCTGCTTACATCACCATTATATGAAAAACTAACTGATACCAAAATAGCAAATGCTAATTTACATTAATTTAGCAGAGCGTGGTTTCTAACCACGGAGCTCTGGGTTATGGGCCCAGCACGCTTCCACTGGCCACTCTGCTTACATCACCATTATATGAAAAACTAACTGATACCAAAATAGCAAATGCTACTTTGCAATAACAATGCAGAGCGTGGTTTCGATCCACGAACCTCAGGGTTATGGGCCCAGCACGCTTCCACTGCGCTACTCTCCTTACATCACCATTATATGAACAAACTAACTTATATCAAAATAGCAAGTGCTATTTTACATTAATTTAGCAGAGCGTGGTTTCTAACCACGGAGCTCTGGGTTATGGGCCCAGCACGCTTCCACTGGCCACTCTGCTTACATCACCATTATATGAAAAACTAACTGATACCATAATAGCAAATGCTACTTTACATTAACATAGCAGAGCGTGGTTTCGATCCACGGACCTCTGGGTTATGGGCCCAGCACGCTTCCACTGCGCCACTCTGCTTACATGATCATAGTATGAACAAACTAACTTATATCAAAATAGCAAGTGCTATTTTACATTAATTTAGCAGAGCGTGGTTTCTAACCACGGAGCTCTGGGTTATGGGCCCAGCACGCTTCCACTGGCCACTCTGCTTACATCACCATTATATGAAAAACTAACTGATACCAAAATAGCAAATGCTAATTTACATTAATTTAGCAGAGCGTGGTTTCTAACCACGGAGCTCTGGGTTATGGGCCCAGCACGCTTCCACTGGCCACTCTGCTTACATCACCATTTTATGAAAAACTAACTGATACCAAAATAGCAAATGCTACTTTGCAATAACAATGCAGAGCGTGGTTTCGATCCACGAACCTCAGGGTTATGGGCCCAGCACGCTTCCACTGCGCTACTCTCCTTACATCACCATTATATGAACAAACTAACTTATATCAAAATAGCAAGTGCTATTTTACATTAATTTAGCAGAGCGTGGTTTCTAACCACGGAGCTCTGGGTTATGGGCCCAGCACGCTTCCACTGGCCACTCTGCTTACATCACCATTATATGAAAAACTAACTGATACCAAAGTAGCAAATGCTACTTTGCATTAACATAGCAGAGCGTGGCTTCGATCCACGGACCTCTGGGTTATGGGCCCAGCACGCTTCCACTGCGCCACTCTGCTTACATCACCATTATATGAAAAACTAACTGATACCAAAATAGCAAATGCTACTTTGCAATAACATAGCAAAGCATGGTTTCGATCCACGGACCTCTGGGTTATGGGCCCAACACGCTTCCACTGCGCCACTCTGCTTACATCACCATTATATGAAAAACTAACCGATACCATAATAGCAAATGCTACTTTACATTAACATAGCACAGCGTGGCTTCGATCCACGGACCTCTGGGTTATGGGCCCAGCACGCTTCCACTGCGCCACTCTGCTTACATCACCATTATATGAAAAACTAACTGATACCAAAATAGCAAATGCTACTTTTCAATAACAATGCAGAGCGTGGTTTCGATCCACGAACCTCAGGGTTATGGGCCCAGCACGCTTCCACTGCGCCACTCTGCTTACATCACCATTATATGAACAAACTAACTTATATCAAAATAGCAAGTGCTATTTTACATTAATTTAGCAGAGCGTGGTTTCTAACCACGGAGCTCTGGGTTATGGGCCCAGCACGCTTCCACTGCGCCACTCTGCTTACATCACCATTATATGAAAAACTAACCGATACCATAATAGCAAATGCTACTTTACATTAACATAGCACAGCGTGGCTTCGATCCACGGACCTCTGGGTTATGGGCCCAGCACGCTTCCACTGCGCCACTCTGCTTACACCACCATTATATGAAAAACTAACTGATACCAAAATAGCAAATGCTACTTTGCAATAACATAGCAAAGCATGGTTTCGATCCAAGGACCTCTGGGTTATGGGTCCAACACGCTTCCACTGCGCCACTCTGCTTACATCACCATTATATGAAAAACTAACTGATACCAAAATAGCAAATGCTCCTTATCAATAACAATGCAGAGCGTGGTTTCGATCCACGAACCTCAGGGTTATGGGCCCAGCACGCTTCCACTGCGCCACTCTGCTTACATCACCATTATATGAAAAACTAACTGATACCATAATAGCAAATGCTACTTTACATTAACATAGCAGTGCGTGGTTTCGATCCACGGACCTCTGGGTTATGGGCCAAGCACGCTTCCACTGCGCCACTCTGCTTACATGATCATAGTATGAACAAACTAACTTATATCAAAATAGCAAGTGCTATTTTACATTAATTTAGCAGAGCGTGGTTTCTAACCACGGAGCTCTGGGTTATGGGCCCAGCACGCTTCCACTGGCCCCTCTGCTTACATCACCATTATATGAAAAACTAACTGATACCAAAATAGCAAATGCTACTTATCAATAAAAATGCATAGCGTGGTTTCGATCCACGAACCTCAGGGTTATGGGCCCAGCACGCTTCCACTGCGCCACTCTGCTTACATCACCATTATATGAAAAACTAACTGATACCATAATAGCAAATGCTACTTTACATTAACATAGCAGAGCGTGGTTTCGATCCACGGACCTCTGGGTTATGGGCCCAGCACGCTTCCACTGCGCCACTCTGCTTACATGATCATAGTATGAACAAACTAACTTATATCAAAATAGCAAGTGCTATTTTACATTAATTTAGCAGAGCGTGGTTTCTAACCACGGAGCTCTGGGTTATGGGCCCAGCACGCTTCCACTGGCCACTCTGCTTACATCACCATTATATGAAAAACTAACTGATACCAAAATAGCAAATGCTAATTTACATTAATTTAGCAGAGCGTGGTTTCTAACCACGGAGCTCTGGGTTATGGGCCCAGCACGCTTCCACTGGCCACTCTGCTTACATCACCATTATATGAAAAACTAACTGATACCAAAGTAGCAAATGCTACTTTGCATTAACATAGCAGAGCGTGGCTTCGATCCACGGACCTCTGGGTTATGGGCCCAGCACGCTTCCACTGCGCCACTCTGCTTACATCACCATTATATGAAAAACTAACTGATACCAAAATAGCAAATGCTACTTTGCAATAACATAGCAAAGCATGGTTTCGATCCACGGACCTCTGGGTTATGGGCCCAACACGCTTCCACTGCGCCACTCTGCTTACATCACCATCATATGAAAAACTAACCGATACCATAATAGCAAATGCTACTTTACATTAACATAGCACAGCGTGGCTTCGATCCACGGACCTCTGGGTTATGGGCCCAGCACGCTTCCACTGCGCCACTCTGCTTACACCACCATTATATGAAAAACTAACTGATACCAAAATAGCAAATGCTAATTTACATTAATTTAGCAGAGCGTGGTTTCTAACCACGGAGCTCTGGGTTATGGGCCCAGCACGCTTCCACTGGCCACTCTGCTTACATCACCATTATATGAAAAACTAACTGATACCAAAGTAGCAAATGCTACTTTGCATTAACATAGCAGAGCGTGGCTTCGATCCACGGACCTCTGGGTTATGGGCCCAGCACGCTTCCACTGCGCCACTCTGCTTACATCACCATTATATGAAAAACTAACTGATACCAAAATAGCAAATGCTACTTTGCAATAACATAGCAAAGCATGGTTTCGATCCACGGACCTCTGGGTTATGGGCCCAACACGCTTCCACTGCGCCACTCTGCTTACATCACCATCATATGAAAAACTAACCGATACCATAATAGCAAATGCTACTTTACATTAACATAGCACAGCGTGGCTTCGATCCACGGACCTCTGGGTTATGGGCCCAGCACGCTTCCACTGCGCCACTCTGCTTACACCACCATTATATGAAAAACTAACTGATACCAAAATAGCAAATGCTACTTTGCAATAACATAGCAAAGCATGGTTTCGATCCAAGGACCTCTGGGTTATGGGCCCAACACGCTTCCACTGCGCCACTCTGCTTACATCACCATTATATGAAAAACTAACTGATACCAAAATAGCAAATGCTCCTTATCAATAACAATGCAGAGCGTGGTTTCGATCCACGAACCTCAGGGTTATGGGCCCAGCACGCTTCCACTGCGCCACTCTGCTTACATCACCATTATATGAAAAACTAACTGATACCATAATAGCAAGTGCTATTTTACATTAATTTAGCAGAGCGTGGTTTCTAACCACGGAGCTCTGGGTTATGGGCCCAGCACGCTTCCACTGGCCACTCTGCTTACATCACCATTATATGAAAAACTAACTGATACCAAAATAGCAAATGCTAATTTACATTAATTTAGCAGAGCGTGGTTTCTAACCACGGAGCTCTGGGTTATGGGCCCAGCACGCTTCCACTGGCAACTCTGCTTACATCACCATTATATGAAAAGCTAACTGATACCAGAATAGCAAATGCTACTTTGCAATAACAATGCAGAGCGTGGTTTCGATCCACGAACCTCAGGGTTATGGGCCCAGCACGCTTCCACCGCGCCACTCTGCTTACATCACCATTATATGAACAAACTAACTTATATCAAAATAGCAAGTGCTATTTTACATTAATTTAGCAGAGCGTGGTTTCGATCCACGAACCTCTGGGTTATGGGCCCAGCACGCTTCCACTGGCCACTCTGCTTACATCACCATTATATGAAAAACTAACTGATACCAAATTAGCAAATGCTAATTTACATTAATTTAGCAGAGCGTGGTTTCTAACCACGGAGCTCTGGGTTATGGGCCCAGCACGCTTCCACTGGCCACTCTGCTTACATCACCATTATATGAAAAACTAACTGATACCAAAATAGCAAATGCTACTTTGCAATAACAATGCAGAGCGTGGTTTCGATCCACGAACCTCAGGGTTATGGGCCCAGCACGCTTCCACTAAGCCACTCTGCTTACATCACCATTATATGAACAAACTAACTTATATCAAAATAGCAAGTGCTATTTTACATTAATTTAGCAGAGCGTGGTTTCTAACCACGGAGCTCTGGGTTATGGGCCCAGCACGCTTCCACTGGCCACTCTGCTTACATCACCATTATATGAAAAACTAACTGATACCAAAGTAGCAAATGCTACTTTGCATTAACATAGCAGAGCGTGGCTTCGATCCACGGACCTCTGGGTTATGGGCCCAGCACGCTTCCACTGCGCCACTCTGCTTACATCACCATTATATGAAAAACTAACTGATACCAAAATAGCAAATGCTACTTTGCAATAACATAGCAAAGCATGGTTTCGATCCACGGACCTCTGGGTTATGGGCCCAACACGCTTCCACTGCGCCACTCTGCTTACATCACCATTATATGAAAAACTAACCGATACCATAATAGCAAATGCTACTTTACATTAACATAGCACAGCGTGGCTTCGATCCACGGACCTCTGGGTTATGGGCCCAGCACGCTTCCACTGCGCCACTCTGCTTACACCACCAGTATATGAAAAACTAACTGATACCAAAATAGCAAATGCTACTTTGCAATAACATAGCAAAGCATGGTTTCGATCCAAGGACCTCTGGGTTATGGGCCCAACACGCTTCCACTGCGCCACTCTGCTTACATCACCATTATATGAAAAACTAACTGATACCAAAATAGCAAATGCTCCTTATCAATAACAATGCAGAGCGTGGTTTCGATCCACGAACCTCAGGGTTATGGGCCCAGCACGCTTCCACTGCGCCACTCTGCTTACATCACCATTATATGAAAAACTAACTGATACCATAATAGCAAATGCTACTTTACATTAACATAGCAGTGCGTGGTTTCGATCCACGGACCTCTGGGTTATGGGCCCAGCACGCTTCCACTGCGCCACTCTGCTTACATGATCATAGTATGAACAAACTAACTTATATCAAAATAGCAAGTGCTATTTTACATTAATTTAGCAGAGCGTGGTTTCTAACCACGGAGCTCTGGGTTATGGGCCCAGCACGCTTCCACTGGCCACTCTGCTTACATCACCATTATATGAAAAACTAACTGATACCAAAATAGCAAATGCTAATTTACATTAATTTAGCAGAGCGTGGTTTCTAACCACGGAGCTCTGGGTTATGGGCCCAGCACGCTTCCACTGGCCACTCTGCTTACATCACCATTATATGAAAAACTAACTGATACCAAAGTAGCAAATGCTACTTTGCATTAACATAGCAGAGCGTGGCT
This sequence comes from Phalangium opilio, assembly GCF_054372755.1. Lineage (NCBI taxonomy): Eukaryota > Metazoa > Arthropoda > Arachnida > Opiliones > Phalangiidae > Phalangium > Phalangium opilio. The sequence continues at coordinate 5,487,728 of NW_028324198.1, forward strand.
TCGATCCACGGACCTCTGGGTTATGGGCCCAGCACGCTTCCACTGCGCCACTCTGCTTACATCACCATTATATGAAAAACTAACTGATACCAAAATAGCAAATGCTACTTTGCAATAACATAGCAAAGCATGGTTTCGATCCACGGACCTCTGGGTTATGGGCCCAACACGCTTCCACTGCGCCACTCTGCTTACATCACCATTATATGAAAAACTAACCGATACCATAATAGCAAATGCTACTTTACATTAACATAGCACAGCGTGGCTTCGATCCACGGACCTCTGGGTTATGGGCCCAGCACGCTTCCACTGCGCCACTCTGCTTACACCACCAGTATATGAAAAACTAACTGATACCAAAATAGCAAATGCTACTTTGCAATAACATAGCAAAGCATGGTTTCGATCCAAGGACCTCTGGGTTATGGGCCCAACACGCTTCCACTGCGCCACTCTGCTTACATCACCATTATATGAAAAACTAACTGATACCAAAATAGCAAATGCTCCTTATCAATAACAATGCAGAGCGTGGTTTCGATCCACGAACCTCAGGGTTATGGGCCCAGCACGCTTCCACTGCGCCACTCTGCTTACATCACCATTATATGAAAAACTAACTGATACCATAATAGCAAATGCTACTTTACATTAACATAGCAGTGCGTGGTTTCGATCCACGGACCTCTGGGTTATGGGCCCAGCACGCTTCCACTGCGCCACTCTGCTTACATGATCATAGTATGAACAAACTAACTTATATCAAAATAGCAAGTGCTATTTTACATTAATTTAGCAGAGCGTGGTTTCTAACCACGGAGCTCTGGGTTATGGGCCCAGCACGCTTCCACTGGCCACTCTGCTTACATCACCATTATATGAAAAACTAACTGATACCAAAATAGCAAATGCTAATTTACATTAATTTAGCAGAGCGTGGTTTCTAACCACGGAGCTCTGGGTTATGGGCCCAGCACGCTTCCACTGGCAACTCTGCTTACATCACCATTATATGAAAAACTAACTGATACCAGAATAGCAAATGCTACTTTGCAATAACAATGCAGAGCGTGGTTTCGATCCACGAACCTCAGGGTTATGGGCCCAGCACGCTTCCACCGCGCCACTCTGCTTACATCACCATTATATGAACAAACTAACTTATATCAAAATAGCAAGTGCTATTTTACATTAATTTAGCAGAGCGTGGTTTCGATCCACGGACCTCTGGGTTATGGGCCCAGCACGCTTCCACTGCGCCACTCTGCTTACATGATCATAGAATAAACAAACTAACTTATATCAAAATAGCAAGTGCTATTTTACATTAATTTAGCAGAGCGTGGTTTCTAACCATGGAGCTCAGGGTTATGGGCCCAGCACGCTTCCACTGGCCACTCTGCTTACATCACCATTATATGAAAAACTAACTGATACCAAAGTAGCAAATGCTACTTTGCATTAACATAGCAGAGCGTGGTTTCGATCCACGGACCTCTGGGTTATGGGCCCAGCACGCTTCCACTGCGCCACTCTGCTTACATCATCATTATATGAAAAACTAACTGATACCAAAATAGCAAATGCTACTTTGCAATAACATAGCAAAGCATGGTTTCGATCCACGGACCTCTGGGTTATGGGCCCAACACGCTTCCACTGCGCCACTCTGCTTACATCACCATTATATGAAAAACTAACCGATACCGTAATAGCAAATGCTACTTTACATTAACATAGCACAGCGTGGTTTCGATCCGCGGACCTCTGGGTTATGGGCCCAGCACGCTTCCACTGCGCCACTCTGCTTACATCACCATTATATGAAAAACTAACTGATACCAAAATAGCAAATGCTACTTTGCAATAACACAGCAAAGCATGGTTTCGATCCAAGGACCTCTGGGTTATGGGCCCAACACGCTTCCACTGCGCCACTCTGCTTACATGATCATAGTATGAACAAACTAACTTATATCAAAATAGCAAGTGCTATTTTACATTAATTTAGCAGAGCGTGGTTTCTAACCACGGAGCTCTGGGTTATGGGCCCAGCACGCTTCCACTGGCCACTCTGCTTACATCACCATTATATGAAAAACTAACTGATACCAAAATAGCAAATGCTAATTTACATTAATTTAGCAGAGCGTGGTTTCTAACCACGGAGCTCTGGGTTATGGGCCCAGCACGCTTCCACTGGCCACTCTGCTTACATCACCATTATATGAAAAACTAACTGATACCAGAATAGCAAATGCTACTTTGCAATAACAATGCAGAGCGTGGTTTCGATCCACGAACCTCAGGGTTATGGGCCCAGCACGCTTCCACCGCGCCACTCTGCTTACATCACCATTATATGAACAAACTAACTTATATCAAAATAGCAAGTGCTATTTTACATTAATTTAGCAGAGCGTGGTTTCGATCCACGGACCTCTGGGTTATGGGCCCAGCACGCTTCCACTGCGCCACTCTGCTTACATGATCATAGTATAAACAAACTAACTTATATCAAAATAGCAAGTGCTATTTTACATTAATTTAGCAGAGCGTGGTTTCTAACCACGGAGCTCTGGGTTATGGGCCCAGCACGCTTCCACTGGCCACTCTGCTTACATCACCATTATATGAAAAACTAACTGATACCAAAGTAGCAAATGCTACTTTGCATTAACATAGCAGAGCGTGGTTTCGATCCACGGACCTCTGGGTTATGGGCCCAGCACGCTTCCACTGCGCCACTCTGCTTACATCACCATTATATGAAAAACTAACTGATACCAAAATAGCAAATGCTACTTTGCAATAACATAGCAAAGCATGGTTTCGATCCACGGACCTCTGGGTTATGGGCCCAACACGCTTCCACTGCGCCACTCTGCTTACATCACCATTATATGAAAAACTAACCGATACCATAATAGCAAATGCTACTTTACATTAACATAGCACAGCGTGGTTTCGATCCACGGACCTCTGGGTTATGGGCCCAGCACGCTTCCACTGCGCCACTCTGCTTACATCACCATTATATGAAAAACTAACTGATACCAAAATAGCAAATGCTACTTTGCAATAACATAGCAAAGCATGGTTTCGATCCAAGGACCTCTGGGTTATGGGCCCAACACGCTTCCACTGCGCCACTCTGCTTACATGATCATAGTATGAACAAACTAACTTATATCAAAATAGCAAGTGCTATTTTACATTAATTTAGCAGAGCGTGGTTTCTAACCACGGAGCTCTGGGTTATGGGCCCAGCACGCTTCCACTGGCCACTCTGCTTACATCACCATTATATGAAAAACTAACTGATACCAAAATAGCAAATGCTAATTTACATTAATTTAGCAGAGCGTGGTTTCTAACCACGGAGCTCTGGGTTATGGGCCCAGCACGCTTCCACTGGCCACTCTGCTTACATCACCATTATATGAAAAACTAACTGATACCAGAATAGCAAATGCTACTTTGCAATAACAATGCAGAGCGTGGTTTCGATCCACGAACCTCAGGGTTATGGGCCCAGCACGCTTCCACCGCGCCACTCTGCTTACATCACCATTATATGAACAAACTAACTTATATCAAAATAGCAAGTGCTATTTTACATTAATTTAGCAGAGCGTGGTTTCGATCCACGGACCTCTGGGTTATGGGCCCAGCACGCTTCCACTGCGCCACTCTGCTTACATGATCATAGTATAAACAAACTAACTTATATCAAAATAGCAAGTGCTATTTTACATTAATTTAGCAGAGCGTGGTTTCTAACCACGGAGCTCTGGGTTATGGGCCCAGCACGCTTCCACTGGCCACTCTGCTTACATCACCATTATATGAAAAACTAACTGATACCAAAGTAGCAAATGCTACTTTGCATTAACATAGCAGACCGTGGTTTCGATCCACGGACCTCTGGGTTATGGGCCCAGCACGCTTCCACTGCGCCACTCTGCTTACATCACCATTATATGAAAAACTAACTGATACCAAAATAGCAAATGCTACTTTGCAATAACATAGCAAAGCATGGTTTCGATCCACGGACCTCTGGGTTATGGGCCCAACACGCTTCCACTGCGCCACTCTGCTTACATCACCATTATATGAAAAACTAACCGATACCATAATAGCAAATGCTACTTCACATTAACATAGCACAGCGTGGTTTCGATCCACGGACCTCTGGGTTATGGGCCCAGCACGCTTCCACTGCGCCACTCTGCTTACATCACCATTATATGAAAAACTAACTGATACCAAAATAGCAAATGCTACTTTGCAATAACATAGCAAAGCATGGTTTCGATCCACGGACCTCTGGGCTATGGGCCCAGCACGCTCCCACTGCGCCACTCTGCTTACAAAACCATTACATGATAAACTAACTGATACCAAAATAGCAAATGCTACTTTGCAATAACAATGCAGAGCGTGGTTTCGATCCACGAACCTCAGGGTTATGGGCCCAGCACGCTTCCACTGCGCCACTCTGCGTACATCACCATTATATGAACAAACTAACTTATATCAAAATAGCAAGTGCTATTTTACATTAATTTAGCAGAGCGTGGTTTCGATCCACGTACCTCTGGGTTATGGGCCCAGCACGCTTCCACTGCGCCACTGCTTACATGATCATAGTATGAACAAACTAACTTATATCAAGATAGCAAGTGCTATTTTACATTAATTTAGCAGAGCGTGGTTTCTAACCACGGAGCTCTGGGTTATGGGCCCAGCACGCATCCACTGGCCACTCTGCTTACATCACCATTATATGAAAAACTAACTGATACCATAATAGCAAATGCTACTTTACATTAACATAGCAGAGCGTGGTTTCGATCCACGGACCTCTGGGTTATGGGCCCAACACGCTTCCACTGCGCCACTCTGCTTACATCACCATTATATGAAAAACTAACTGATACCAAAATAGCAAATGCTACTTTGCAATAACATAGCAAAGCATGGTTTCGATCCAAGGACCTCTGGGTTATGGGCCCAACACGCTTCCACTGCGCCACTCTGCTTACATGATCATAGTATGAACAAACTAACTTATATCAAAATAGCAAGTGCTATTTTACATTAATTTAGCAGAGCGTGGTTTCTAACCACGGAGCTCTGGGTTATGGGCCCAGCACGCTTCCACTGGCCACTCTGCTTACATCACCATTATATGAAAAACTAACTGATACCAAAATAGCAAATGCTAATTTACATTAATTTAGCAGAGCGTGGTTTCTAACCACGGAGCTCTGGGTTATGGGCCCAGCACGCTTCCACTGGCCACTCTGCTTACATCACCATTATATGAAAAACTAACTGATACCAGAATAGCAAATGCTACTTTGCAATAACAATGCAGAGCGTGGTTTCGATCCACGAACCTCAGGGTTATGGGCCCAGCACGCTTCCACCGCGCCACTCTGCTTACATCACCATTATATGAACAAACTAACTTATATCAAAATAGCAAGTGCTATTTTACATTAATTTAGCAGAGCGTGGTTTCGATCCACGGACCTCTGGGTTATGGGCCCAGCACGCTTCCACTGCGCCACTCTGCTTACATGATCATAGTATAAACAAACTAACTTATATCAAAATAGCAAGTGCTATTTTACATTAATTTAGCAGAGCGTGGTTTCTAACCACGGAGCTCTGGGTTATGGGCCCAGCACGCTTCCACTGGCCACTCTGCTTACATCACCATTATATGAAAAACTAACTGATACCAAAGTAGCAAATGCTACTTTGCATTAACATAGCAGAGCGTGGTTTCGATCCACGGACCTCTGGGTTATGGGCCCAGCACGCTTCCACTGCGCCACTCTGCTTACATCACCATTATATGAAAAACTAACTGATACCAAAATAGCAAATGCTACTTTGCAATAACATAGCAAAGCATGGTTTCGATCCACGGACCTCTGGGTTATGGGCCCAACACGCTTCCACTGCGCCACTCTGCTTACATCACCATTATATGAAAAACTAACCGATACCATAATAGCAAATGCTACTTTACATTAACATAGCACAGCGTGGTTTCGATCCACGGACCTCTGGGTTATGGGCCCAGCACGCTTCCACTGCGCCACTCTGCTTACATCACCATTATATGAAAAACTAACTGATACCAAAATAGCAAATGCTACTTTGCAATAACATAGCAAAGCATGGTTTCGATCCAAGGACCTCTGGGTTATGGGCCCAACACGCTTCCACTGCGCCACTCTGCTTACATGATCATAGTATGAACAAACTAACTTATATCAAAATAGCAAGTGCTATTTTACATTAATTTAGCAGAGCGTGGTTTCTAACCACGGAGCTCTGGGTTATGGGCCCAGCACGCTTCCACTGGCCACTCTGCTTACATCACCATTATATGAAAAACTAACTGATACCAAAATAGCAAATGCTAATTTACATTAATTTAGCAGAGCGTGGTTTCTAACCACGGAGCTCTGGGTTATGGGCCCAGCACGCTTCCACTGGCCACTCTGCTTACATCACCATTATATGAAAAACTAACTGATACCAGAATAGCAAATGCTACTTTGCAATAACAATGCAGAGCGTGGTTTCGATCCACGAACCTCAGGGTTATGGGCCCAGCACGCTTCCACCGCGCCACTCTGCTTACATCACCATTATATGAACAAACTAACTTATATCAAAATAGCAAGTGCTATTTTACATTAATTTAGCAGAGCGTGGTTTCGATCCACGGACCTCTGGGTTATGGGCCCAGCACGCTTCCACTGCGCCACTCTGCTTACATGATCATAGTATAAACAAACTAACTTATATCAAAATAGCAAGTGCTATTTTACATTAATTTAGCAGAGCGTGGTTTCTAACCACGGAGCTCTGGGTTATGGGCCCAGCACGCTTCCACTGGCCACTCTGCTTACATCACCATTATATGAAAAACTAACTGATACCAAAGTAGCAAATGCTACTTTGCATTAACATAGCAGACCGTGGTTTCGATCCACGGACCTCTGGGTTATGGGCCCAGCACGCTTCCACTGCGCCACTCTGCTTACATCACCATTATATGAAAAACTAACTGATACCAAAATAGCAAATGCTACTTTGCAATAACATAGCAAAGCATGGTTTCGATCCACGGACCTCTGGGTTATGGGCCCAACACGCTTCCACTGCGCCACTCTGCTTACATCACCATTATATGAAAAACTAACCGATACCATAATAGCAAATGCTACTTCACATTAACATAGCACAGCGTGGTTTCGATCCACGGACCTCTGGGTTATGGGCCCAGCACGCTTCCACTGCGCCACTCTGCTTACATCACCATTATATGAAAAACTAACTGATACCAAAATAGCAAATGCTACTTTGCAATAACATAGCAAAGCATGGTTTCGATCCACGGACCTCTGGGCTATGGGCCCAGCACGCTCCCACTGCGCCACTCTGCTTACAAAACCATTACATGATAAACTAACTGATACCAAAATAGCAAATGCTACTTTGCAATAACAATGCAGAGCGTGGTTTCGATCCACGAACCTCAGGGTTATGGGCCCAGCACGCTTCCACTGCGCCACTCTGCGTACATCACCATTATATGAACAAACTAACTTATATCAAAATAGCAAGTGCTATTTTACATTAATTTAGCAGAGCGTGGTTTCGATCCACGTACCTCTGGGTTATGGGCCCAGCACGCTTCCACTGCGCCACTGCTTACATGATCATAGTATGAACAAACTAACTTATATCAAGATAGCAAGTGCTATTTTACATTAATTTAGCAGAGCGTGGTTTCTAACCACGGAGCTCTGGGTTATGGGCCCAGCACGCATCCACTGGCCACTCTGCTTACATCACCATTATATGAAAAACTAACTGATACCATAATAGCAAATGCTACTTTACATTAACATAGCAGAGCGTGGTTTCGATCCACGGACCTCTGGGTTATGGGCCCAACACGCTTCCACTGCGCCACTCTGCTTACATGATCATAGTATGAACAAACTAACTTATATCAAAATAGCAAGTGCTATTTTACATTAATTTAGCAGAGCGTGGTTTCTAACCACGGAGCTCTGGGTTATGGGCCCAGCACGCTTCCACTGGCCACTCTGCTTACATCACCATTATATTAAAAACTAACTGATACCAAAATAGCAAATGCTAATTTACATTAATTTAGCAGAGCGTGGTTTCTAACCACGGAGCTCTGGGTTATGGGCCCAGCACGCTTCCACTGGCCACTCTGCTTACATCACCATTATATGAAAAACTAACTGATACCAAAATAGCAAATGCTACTTTGCAATAACATAGCAAAGCATGGTTTCGATCCACGGACTTCTGGGTTATGGGCCCAACACGCTTCCACTGCGCCACTCTGCTTACATCACCATTATATGAAAAACTAACTGATACCATAATAGCAAATGCTACTTTACATTAACATAGCACAGCGTGGTTTCGATCCACGGACCTCTGGGTTATGGGCCCAGCACGCTTCCACTGCGCCACTCGGCTTACATCACCATTATACGAAAAACTAACTGATACCAAAATAGCAAATGCTACTTTACATTAACATAGCACAGCGTGGTTTCGATCCACGGACCTCTGGGTTATGGGCCCAGCACGCTCCCACTGCGCCACTCTGCTTACATCACCATTATATGAAAAACTAACTGATACCAAAATAGCAAATGCTACTTTGCAATAACAATGCAGAGCGTGGTTTCGATCCACGAACCTCAGGGTTATGGGCCCAGCACGCTTCCACTGCGCCACTCTGCGTACATCACCATTATATGAACAAACTAACTTATATCAAAATAGCAAGTGCTATTTTACATTAATTTAGCAGAGCGTGGTTTCGATCCACGGACCTCTGGGTTATGGGCCCAGCACGCTTCCACTGCGCCACTGCTTACATGATCATAGTATGAACAAACTAACTTATATCAAAATAGCAAGTGCTATTTTACATTAATTTAGCAGAGCGTGGTTTCTAACCACGGAGCTCTGGGTTATGGGCCCAGCACGCATCCACTGGCCACTCTGCTTACATCACCATTATATGAAAAACTAACTGATACCATAATAGCAAATGCTACTTTACATTAACATAGCAGAGCGTGGTTTCGATCCACGGACCTCTGGGTTATGGGCCCAACACGCTTCCACTGCGCCACTCTGCTTACATGATCATAGTATGAACAAACTAACTTATATCAAAATAGCAAGTGCTATTTTACATTAATTTAGCAGAGCGTGGTTTCTAACCACGGAGCTCTGGGTTATGGGCCCAGCACGCTTCCACTGGCCACTCTGCTTACATCACCATTATATTAAAAACTAACTGATACCAAAATAGCAAATGCTAATTTACATTAATTTAGCAGAGCGTGGTTTCTAGCCACGGAGCTCTGGGTTATGGGCCCAGCACGCTTCCACTGGCCACTCTGCTTACATCACCATTATATGAAAAACTAACTGATACCAAAATAGCAAATGCTACTTTGCAATAACATAGCAAAGCATGGTTTCGATCCACGGACTTCTGGGTTATGGGCCCAACACGCTTCCACTGCGCCACTCTGCTTACATCACCATTATATGAAAAACTAACTGATACCATAATAGCAAATGCTACTTTACATTAACATAGCACAGCGTGGTTTCGATCCACGGACCTCTGGGTTATGGGCCCAGCACGCTTCCACTGCGCCACTCTGCTTACATCACCATTATACGAAAAACTAACTGATACCAAAATAGCAAATGCTACTTTGCAATAACAATGCAGAGCGTGGTTTCGATCCACGAACCTCAGGGTTATGGGCCCAGCACGCTTCCACTACGCCACTCTGCTTACATCACCATTATATGAACAAACTAACTTATATCAAAATAGCAAGTGCTATTTTACATTAATTTAGCAGAGCGTGGTTTCTAACCACGGAGCTCTGGGTTATGGGCCCAGCACGCTTCCAATGGCCACTCTGCTTACATCACCATTATATGAAAAACTAACTGATACCATAATAGCAAATGCTACTTTACATTAACATAGCACAGCGTGGTTTCGATCCACGGACCTCTGGGTTATGGGCCCAGCACGCTTCCACTGGCCACTCTGCTTACATCACCATTATATGAAAAACTAACTGATACCATAATGGCAAATGCTACTTTACATTAACATAGCACAGCGTGGTTTCGATCCACGGTTCTCTGGGTTATGGGCCCAGCACGCTTCCACTGCGCCACTCTGCTTACATCACCATTATATGAAAAACTAACTGATACTAAAATAGAAAATGCTACTTTGCATTAACATAGCAGAGCGTGGTTTCGATGCACGACCTCTGGGTTATGGGCCCAGCACGCTTCCACTGCGCCACTCTGCTTACATCACCATTATATGAAAAACTAACAGATACCAAATAGCAAATGCTACTTTACATTAACATAACAGAGCGTGGTTTCGATCCACGGAGCTCTGGGTTATGGGCCCAGCACGCTCCCACTGCGCCACTCTGCTTACATCACCATTATATGAAAAACTAACTGATACCAAAATAGCAAATGCTACTTTGCAATAACATAGCAGATCGTGGTTTCGATCCACGAACCTCAGGGTTGTGGGCCCTGCACGCTTCCACTGCGCCACTCTGCTTACATCACCATTATAAGAAAAACTAACTGATACCATAATAGGAAATGCTACTTTACATTAACATAGCAGAGCGTGGTTTCGATCCACGGACCTCTGGGTTATGGGCCCAGCACGCTTCCACTGCGCCACTCTGCTTACATAATCGAAAAAGTCTTTAAAACTTGTAGCTAAAACCGATAACAACTGAAGGGAAGGGTCCCGATAGGCTTGTTTTACGTCTATTCGCAACCAGGAAAACTGCTGTAGACTTATATGATAGCGCTTAAGTACTTTGGTTCGCAATTTCCTTCACATTTCGAGCGCCATGGTGATAGTAGATCTTGTCTTAATCGGTGAAGTTGGACTGCAAAACCGAGTGTATTCAATTCTCGAGTCATTCTCGAACTAGCTCTCAGTAAGTCTCTAGCATTACGAAGTATAGGCAGTGTCATACTTATTGAAACATATCTGATAAACTTTTGATAACTGTATATACAATACTGGCCCTTTTATGACCAAAAAAGTTTCAATGTTCTATCTTTTATGGTGGTTTAAATATTTTTAGGATCGAGACGTGACAGTATTAGATCAAAAGATCTTATTGAGATGAATGAGTAAAGCTTTTTTAAGATGCCTTTTTAGGCCTAACCAATTGTTTATTCAAAGTTTAGGAAAATAAAAGCAGTAATATTAATACCTAACAGAAGCAGATAAAAATTTATGGAGCTCTCGAAGTTGACTTCCCGTACAAAAATTTTAAGCTGTAATTCATCTGCATACGCGCTTTTTTATCGCTACCACGCTGTAACCATTAAGGCTACATTTCTGCAGCTCAAAAAAAATTTCACAGCAATTCTAGAACTGCATATTGACTGCCGTTTCTACATTTTCTGTTTGTTAACTGTTAACTGTCTAGCCTGGCAGAAATATGCAGCGCAATTCTGCAAACGCTATGCAAAAGAAGAAATACCAGCTGTTAGTTTAAAACTGTAATTTGACCGTTTTTATAGATATGTTACAGGTCTGCAAAAGTGATAGAAAAGTAGAAATACAGCTGCTAATTTAAAACTGCAATTTGACCACATTTATAGACATGTTACAGGTCTGCAAAAGTGATGGAAAAGTAGAAATGCAACTGCTAATTTAGAACTGTAATTTGACCATTTGTATAGACATGTTACAGGTCTGCAAGAGTGAGAGAAAAGTAGAAATCCAGCTGCTAATTTAAAACTGCAATTCTACCACATTTATAGACATGTTACAGATCTGCAAAAGTGATGGAAAAGTAGAAATGCAGCTGCCAATTAAGAAGTGTAATTTTACCATTTTATAGACATGTTACAGGTCTGCAAAAGTGATAGAAAAGTAGAAATCCAGCTGCTAATTTAAAACTGCAATTTGACTACATTTAAAGACATGTTACAGGTCTGCAAAAGTGATGGAACAGTAGAAATACAGCTGCCAATTTAAAACTTTAATTTGACCTAAATTGACCTTTTTTATAGACATGTTACAGGTCTGCAAAAGTGATGGAAAAGTAGAAATTCAGCTACCAACTTAAAACTGTAATTTAACCACATTTAGAGAGATATTGCAGGTATTCAAAAGTAGGAAATTCTACTTTTGAATACCTGCAATATGTCTATAAATGTAGAATAGTTACAGTTTTAAATAGGCAGCTGGATTTCTACTTTTCCATCACTTTTTCAGACTTGTAACATGTCTATAAATGTGGTCAAATTGCAGTTTTAAATTAGCAGCTGAATATCTACTTTTCCATAAGTTTTGCAGACCTGTATCATGTCTATAAATGAGGTAAAATTACAGTTTTAAATTGGCATCTGGATTTCTACTTTTCCATCACTTTTTCAGACTTGTAACATGTCTATAAATATGGTCAAATTACAGTTTTAAATAGGCAGCTGGTATTTCTACTATTTCATCACTTTTGCAAACCTGTAACATGTCAATAAATATAGTCAATTTGCACTTTTAAATTGGCAGCTGGATTTCTACTTTTCCATCACTTTTGCAGATCTGTAACATGTCTATAACTGTGGTCAAATTACAGTTTTAAACTAGCAGCTGTTATTTCTACTTTTGCATCGCGTTTGCAGAATCGCGCTGCATATTTCTGCCAGTACAGACAATTAACAGATAATAAACAGAAAATGTAGAAACGGCAGACAATTTGCAGTTCTGGAATTGTTGTTAAATTTTCGCGTTTTTCGAGCTGCAGAAAATGTAGCCTTAATGTATACCTATTACAGCGTGGTAGCGATAAAAAAGCGCGTATGCAGATGAATTACAGCCTAAAATTTTTGTACGGGTAGTGCTACAATTGTTGCCAATTTTTGTAATTTGATTGTTTATAATGTGTCTATCCATAACATTAATCAATGGGATGGGATCTGGGTTTTCTGCGGTCGGACCTATAAACCCTTCAAAGTGCCTATTACATATCTGACTTAATTTAGTTACATCAGTGATTGAAAAGTGGGAGCGTCCACAAGCAGACACCCATCTTGCACATTTTTCTCTTTCGGTTTTAGGCGATGGAAAGCGTGTAAAACCATCCTGACGTGAACGTAATGGCGTTGTATTTTTGGCATTAGTAACACCTTTTCTGGTGCACATACCATAACAACATTGGTATCTTGGAGAGGGAGGCATATCTTAAATAACAAATAGACTTGAAATAAAACGTTAAAAACTACACATTATAGAATGTGAAAAGTACCATACATCTAAAATAATTATTATATATTAATTACCTTTCCAAATTAATCCAAACAATTTTGAAAATCCAAAATTCGGAATAGAAACCGTTAACAATTAAAATAAAGCAGGCGACGTTTTCAAACCAATAAGGAAGAGCCTTGCTTAGAAGTCAATCACCCAATGGGAAGAAACCGGAAATGAAGGTAGAAATTTTTGCGAGATATTCCCGTATGCGTTTGAAAAGGTTACAGTGTCTACTCCTCTACTGTCTACCCTCTTTGGTACGACTACCATTCGGACGACAGGACGTTTAGCGGTTTAGTTTACTGTATTGTTTCTGGCGGCTCTGGCCCATTTAGCATTTTTGTTTCGTCTTTCTGATTTTGGATCTTAATTCAAGGTATGACTTTAATTTTTGTATTATTTTCGTTAACAGTATAGTTCATTATTGGTAATACGCCTCAGTAATCTTTTGTAAAAGCCGAAAGGCGTTAATATCTCTTGTCTTTGCAATTTTAAATTAATACGCAATTAAGATTAGTTTTGCATGCCTTATTTATTATTCTTAAGGCAAATTTTTATCAAGATATTGATCTCAGGCTAATTTCGATTATTTAATAAAATTAGTGTTCCTGTCTCGGTTCCTATAGGCTATAGGCACGGTATTTCCCCCTTATAGCTTAATACAATCAAAGTGGGGAGCTGCAACTACTCTATTATATTGTCATCCCCTACCAACGGCCATGGAGAAAAAGGCGTGCTGTATTCTTTGTATAAAAAGCTCTCCCCCATGTAGGGGATAGAGTAATTTCTTTCCCATATACGGCAACGTCATAACCCTCTATCTCTTACCTTAGTGATATCCCCCCTCCCCTTCCCTTCCGGGGGCAAATAGTATTCTCTAGTACAAAGTTGCCCCTTACGTAGGGGATAAACAGTTCACTCCCCCTCTCAACCGAAATTACTCTATAGACAGTTCTATTGTATTCAAGCTATGAGAGTTTTTTTAGCACGTGTTTCAAAAATTCCCCACAAAGTTGACAAAATGGGAAACCAAAATAAACCTCTCCGAGCCAAGACGAATTTACTTTCTAAACACAGGTCCACCAGCAGTCAATGAGAAAAACCGGAAATACATAGTTCAAATTGGCGAAATATTGCTAAGGTCTTTTGTAAAGGCTTAATCGTTTAACAATTTCCTGTGTATTCTCAATAATTCTAATGAGACCTAATATCTATCACTGAAGTGTGCATTTAACTTTCGGCTCACTCTGAACCGTTTAAACCTCCTATAAGAGGACGCGAAACAAGGTCAATTCTAGTTTAAATCTAGGGTATCTTATTTCACAGACCCAATCGTTTCAACAGTTGTGGAGCGATGAAGAATTAACATCCATATTATCAGAGGGGAATAAGAGATAAGGGACACACTTTATATCTCCATAATGCTTTACACTCGTAACAACAGTCTTACCAACCTCAAATCAACTACCCTTCACTGATTGGCTATCAAACTTCTGTCTTAGCTGTGACGTCAGATAAGAAGGTGACGTCTCGGTTGACGTATAAAAAGTACTTTACATTGAAGGAGATAAAATGGCCGAATTTAATGTTGATAAACGAAATCAAGCTGTGCAATTAATTAAGATGCACGGGAATTGAGAACATACCAAAATCAGATAATTTGAAAGTAATAAATAGATGAAAACTAATTATTCTGAATAAATATTAAAAAATAAAAATTAGTTTCAATAAAATACATACTTGAGGTTATAATTACACAAGAACGAAACATGGACAGCCCTAA
Source organism: Phalangium opilio (assembly GCF_054372755.1). Classification (NCBI taxonomy): domain Eukaryota; kingdom Metazoa; phylum Arthropoda; class Arachnida; order Opiliones; family Phalangiidae; genus Phalangium; species Phalangium opilio. The sequence continues at coordinate 5,502,949 of NW_028324198.1, forward strand.
GCCTTTGGAGAATGAAAATCTAGCTATCAAACTTCTGTCTTAGCTGTGACGTCAGATAAGAAGGTGACGTCTCGGTTGACGTATAAAAAGTACTTTACATTGAAGGAGATAAAATGGCCGAATTTAATGTTGATAAACGAAATCAAGCTGTGCAATTAATTAAGATGCACGGGAATTGAGAACATACCAAAATCAGATAATTTGAAAGTAATAAATAGATGAAAACTAATTATTCTGAATAAATATTAAAAAATAAAAATTAGTTTCAATAAAATACATACTTGAGGTTATAATTACACAAGAACGAAACATGGACAGCCCTAAGCCTTTGGAGAATGAAAATCTAGCAGAAAAATAGGCCGCCTGACACCGCGGAGAAAAGAACTATATTTGCAGTAAATTGGTTGAAAGCTGTGTACTTGCGCAACGTTTTCACGGTTTTCTTGAGGTTGGTCGGACTCCCGTTACCATAGCAGGCTCTAATGTCTCCCTTCTCTCTTATTCCCTTCTGATATTATCTAATGTATATAAAAAATGCGTTTTCACTATATATAAATGTAGTAAAGCTGAATTAAAAAGTAAACACCAAATTTGAAATGTTAATATCAAAAGATGTTCTTGGAAAATTAAGATAAAACAGATTTTTATAGCTACACAACTACAAAAAGAATCGTATTGCCGAAAAATATTTGAAACATTTCCATTTAATATTCTGCAAAAAGCAAATGTTACCGTTTTGTAAGAGATCTTTTCACCCTACTCGCTTTATATTAACTTTGAGACGCTTATAGTGTTCGATTCAGGTGTAATCATCATTACTCGTTCTATATTAACTTTGATATGCGTATAGTGTTTCGATTCAGATGCAATCTTCATTACTCGTTCTATATTAACTCTCACTTGTGTCATTTCATAGAAAGAAGTTTATCCTAAATAATTAAATTCTACAGGGCCGGTAGGCCCTTGTAGATATGACTTGATACTCTTCTTTAACGTTAAAGCAAAATTCACATGCTTTTTCCAATTTTCCTATGGAGATTAACATGGGGTTTTTCGTGATATTTAACCACCTCTAACTGAAAAACTACAGCGAAGTTACTTTTCGGAATACTCTAAATTTAACAATTAAGTATTCAGGGTGTGCGATCGGCTAGTTTAATCAGAAAAAATTAAGTCTAAGTATGTTAATTTTAGTTAATTACAGAAGTACTTGTTTCGACCATCGTGATTGGACATAATAATAATGCTAGAGCTCTTCGAAAACTCAGATTAACCAAGTATCTATGGTGTAGTGGTTATCACGTCCGCTTTACACTCGGAAGGTCCCAGGTTCGAGCCCTGGTAGATACATGACTTGACTATCGTTATTGGACACAATAATAAGCTAGATCTCTTCGAAAACTCAGAATAACCAAGTATTCATTGTGTAGTGGTTATCACGTCCGCTTTACACGCGGAAGGTCCCGGGTTCGAGCCCTGGTAGATACATGTTTTGACCATCGTGATTCGACATAATAATAAGCTAGATCTCTTCGGAATCTCAGTATTACCTGCTATGTGTAGTGTAGTGGTTATCTCGTCCGCCTAGATACATTTTTTGACCATCGTAATTGGACATAATAATAAGCGGTAAAGAAAACATAATTACTCAAAATTTAAATACATTAAGACTGAAGCGACAGATATTATATAAAAACGTCTTGGTTTGGACCAAGGCTGAAAAAACAAACGATATGTGTGAGGCTTATCAATTGACTGAAGTATCAGATATTGAAATTTTTTCTAGTTATTTTTATACACTCAATCCTTAATCAATATTTAATTCAATCAACTGATTTTACTGTTAATCGACCTAGTCCCTCTAAATTAATTGAAAAAATTACATATCTACGCTTTTTCAAAAACAATTACATTTTCCGAAAACATTTTATCATGAAATTAATTATTTTGAAGGGATTTCGTGTCGATGCTCACTAACTTGTGAGCATCTTGACCGACATAGTTTTAATTGTTGCTGGCTTGACAAATTTTCAAGTTTGCACCAAAAGAAGTTTAAATCTGTTTTAAGTTGTTGATAAGACTGTCGTTTAGAGTGAATGTCGTCTACTTAAGACAAAGCAACAAAGTTTATCCTGTGTGGTAAAGGGTAAAGATCACATGAACAGAAATACTTCTCAGACTTGTTATATTCATTTCCCGCGGAAATAATATGGTTAAACACATCATTCATTACTAGTTATGCCAAGAAGGTCACATTTCACTCCGACACCCCCTCCCTTCCTCTATTTTCCCAATATATGGCATTTTATAATCACCAGTGGTTTCAGTGTATGGGTCATCTGAGCTGTCGCAACACGCTCAGCCAATATTACCATAGACTGAGTTATGACCAAGAAATTCTTAAGTACGGAAAAGGAAGTTCCAGTGCAACTTTACCATCAAAGAGGCGACAATAGAAATGTAGCATTTTGATAAACGAAATTAAATGTATGAATTCGCGCAACACCCTTGTTTGGCATCCACGATCAAATATTTACATTTTCCATTCGAGTTATGCCAAAGTTCGCTTGCTTTTTTTAGACATCCAGTAGAACATTTCAAATATTCAATACTGTATCCTCAAGATGATAAATTAATTTCATGATAAAATGTTTTCGGAAAATGTAATTGTTCTTGAAAAAGCGTAGATATGTAATTTTTTCAATTAATTTAGAGGGACTAGGTCGATTAACAGTAAAATCAGTTGATTGAATTAAATATTGATTAAGGATTGAGTGTATAAAAATAACTAGAAAAAATTTCAATATCTGATACTTCAGTCAATTGATAAGCCTCACACATATCGTTTGTTTTTTCAGCCTTGGTCCAAACCAAGACGTTTTTATATAATAAATATAACTGATATTAATTATTTTAATCGTCAGTATTTTACGTTAATTATAGTTAAGTCGGTTTAAGAACTTTTGTAAATTTAGGGTATATAAGGTGATTGATTCACAATAAGCCATAAGAAAATGCGCAATTGCGTGAACCTTTGGTGGAAGCCCTGCCATTGGGAGGCTAGACGTTTCTCGTAACCCTAGCCCCTAGCCGCTCGCCGCGTACATCTTAAGCCTAACGACGATGATGGAGTAGAAGCCAATGTTACAGATTGGTGTCTATGTGGTATAGACGAAAGACCAGTAGATGGTGGTGTTAGAAGAAAATAAGAACAGATTGGTGTGTATGTGGTGTACATGAAAGACTAGTGCATGGTGTTGTTGATAGAAGCCAATCAGTGGCGGGTTTAACGGTAAGCGGACTAAGCGGCCGCTTGGGGCCCCGGGATGCCATGGGGCCCCGAATTGAGCAGAATTAATTTTCTTCCATTAACAATTTTTTTTAAAGTAAAAAATGGAAGAGACTAATAGTTTTAAAAGGAAATAAATGACGAATATTTTCCCTTTCAGTATTATCATAAGGACATCATCTCTCTCTCTAAGGGCCCAAGATTCTATGTTACTGTTGAAATGTATGTAGGTCCGATTTGGTCAGCCATCCGTCTCATCTCAAGTGGTATAATAATTGTATAGCCTAAACAGAGGCCGAGCGCATTCGCTGCAGAGTAACCCGGCATTGAACATTTTTCCCTCCTTCAAAGATTTCTCACGAAAGCCCTTCGTGATTTTTACTTAGCTGGGGGGTTCTGGAAATTCTCTTACTTATTTTTTCCCCTCAGTCCTTCCTCTCTCGCCTCCCCGCCTGTTTTAGTGTGATTCCTAACCGCTTGGGAGCGTTATCTCACAGCTCGCGTCTAGACCACGACCGGCTTAGGATATCGGTCGTGGCTGATTTTGAAAATTATTTTTCTCTCCCGCGAATTTCACAAAATTTCGGAAGAAGTCCCTATACAAAATTTACGTCACATCTAGCAGAACTAAATGTTTTTGCTAATAGATGCGCTTGGGCCCTTAGAGAGATGATGTCCTTATGATATTATACCAAGAAGGGATTTATATAAGAAGACCTAAGTCGCGAGATTTTAGGCTTCTACTCTTACGCCGGTGTCAGTGGACAAGTAAGCCCCAGCCCTTTCATGCCCGTCATTGCTCTGCGCTTTCCCTTTGGATCCCATAGGGATAGGTTATACGGACGCGAATGATTCCGACTAGAGAAAAAGCAAACCTTGAGCAAAGAAAACAGAAAATGGAGGCTGCCCGCGGTGCTGAAACCAAAGAGGAGAGAGAGAGGGAGATAGAAACGCGCTTTATAAAATCCGCCAGAAAATGGGAAAATACGGGGGTAGTAAAAACATTTTTCGGTACGTTTAGTTTTAGGACGCACATCCTTTGCGCATGGGGGATTGACCTCCTCGCCTTATCTCTGTCATCCCCTACGTCAACTATGCGCGAGAAAGCTGCGCTCAGGCGCCGTGGTGTGCCGTATATTTAACCCCGTTTTCACCACGCATGGATCACGGCTGCCTATACCGATTCTCTATCCGTCTTTCTCTCCTCTTTGCTGAAACTTTACGACGGTTGCATTTAATTGCCATGAACAAGTTAGTTAAAGGTTTTGAACATACATAACTGGATGGATTTTGAATATGTGTCTCTACGTGAAAATCATATTCGTTCTGTAATTGTTTCTAAATCGAATCAAGTGTACCTATGATTTCGCAAGTTCCAAAAACCAAACCAAGGCTTAACGAAAAGGTAAAAGAAATAGATGGTGGAAAACGTATAGCGTTTTTCTTTGCGGTAAAAACGAGCTGCTCCGAGACGGCGGCGCGTCTTACAATGACCCAGTCGCTCACTCCCGGTTTCCTCCCGGATTGATCCCAACCGCTTCGAGTCTAGAGACGGAGCGCCTGAAGACGTCATAAAACAGCTCTGAAAAAACTTTTGTCTTTCATTCGGAGCAACTACATTCGGTCCTCCGAGCTAGAGCGATGACTAACACGTAAATTTGGAGCGATCTCGGAGCGCTCTCAGACGACCCAAAAAAACGATATTAGATAAAATAATAAGTCCCGGCTCGTTTTCCACCCCCCTTACCCATTAAGGGGAGATTGTCGACTATCACCGCGCACCGGACGCTATTTTAGGCCTTCTTATATAAATTCCTTACAACTATACTATTTAATTTTAATATCTTGAGTTTGGGGGCCCCAAAATGGTTACCGCTTGGGGCCTCCACTTGACTTAAGCCGCCACTGAAGCCAATAAATACTGAGGGTGTTGAGTGAAAGAATTGGCGGTTAGTCAGCAGATGAAGGTGTAACCACTAGTTAATGATTGGCGTTAAATAAGATAGATAAAGCAATGAAGTAAAGTTTACGGAATTTCTGTGTACTGCGAACGCGGTCCGGAAATTGCGAACACGTTTGCTCCGATACGCAAACTCCGAACGCGGTCACGTGGGGTGTGACAGACAGACACACCAACACGTCCAGTGTAATACCTCTCCGTGACGTCATCGTCATTCGGACAGGTAAAAATGAGAAACACGCGGGTACGTTCGATTTCTGTTGTTACAATATTATTGCATATTCCACTTCACCCTCCCTTTGAATTTTTTGTTGTTCCTAAATTGTTACTGAGCAGTTATTAAGGCTATGAGTAATTTTAGATAAACAATAAAAGGCAAAGTAAAACGACATAAGATATGAAATAATTTTTGCCTTTTAATCACCATATTTTTGAAATTAAAAACTTTACTCAAAGACAATTTTTGACAATACCTTGCTAGAACCATGTCAAGAAATAAAAAAGTTCAACAATACGCGCTAGTGAAATTTGTGAATGAAGATATTTGGGATGTTTTGAACAGTGATTTGTGTTTAAAATCCAACAAATTCTTGTGAAAAGAAATAGCAGAAAACCATACAAATTACATTGGCCGAACCTTTGACTTCTTTTGGGAAGAAGGGAAGCCAGTTTCTCCTGGCTTACTCCTTGGATATGGCAAGTCTTTCTATATACAATCAAAGAGTATACTTTCAAGTCTAACCTGCTTATAAATATTTGATGGATTTGTATGTAATCAGGACAACATGGAGGCACAAAGGACCTGCATGTACGAGGACAACTGCCGGCGCAATGGGGGAGACATCCTAGCTGAAGATATGAACGTTGTAGATTCGATAACTGGCCCGTCATCGGTACTTAAAATTTTAAAATAGGAACTTTGCCAGATATATATTTAAAAATATTTGTTTCTAACATACAGTGTAATCAAAAAGCAAGCCAACAAAATGAGCTAATGGAAATTGTAAGTGGAGCCTTGGAAAATAGTACTCCACGAACACTGCATATGTAGCCATGGAGAAAGAGACAGTTAAAGACTGTGATAAATGCCCCAGGTATAATAGGAAATACGCACAATTAAAAACAGAGTTGAAGGAATTAAAGAAAGAATTTGAAAGAAAGGACCGAAAGCTAGCGAAGACTGCAAATAAATTAGAAAAATACAAGGGTATGTATTGCACATCTTTTTCCATGGTCTGTGATGTAAAATTCGTGATTCTAACCTGTTAAAAATTTAAAATATTGTAGAAAAAGTCTTGGCCCAATCGAAAGTGAACGCAACAATGCCAGTTCAAAACTTAATTGAAAATGATCTCGAATCTACAAAAATGGTAATATAAATGAATCCTAATTTTAAGTATATAGGTGCGCTAGGTAATAACTTAATTTCGTTATTCTGTAGCTCTCAATCAAAAACTAAATTCAGGACAACTTTGTCTGTAAACCATCTTCTTTTTGGATTGACATTATTTATTTTATGATACGTAGATAAGAAAACGATGATGTCATAATATTTCAATTGTTTTATATAGAAAGCTGAGATAGCACCAAACATTTTTGTGGACAAGTCAGAACTTTCGTTGCTGCTACGAATGAGCAGAACTGGTACAATTTTTGCTAGGGGACTATTTCTAATGCTTTTTAGGCAAGATGAATACATAAATTCCTCCATTACTGGAAGATCCAGCAGTGCCCATAAAGGCATTGCCCCGAAGAAGCAATTAGATTCTAATAGAATCTCTGCGATCATAGGTAAGCTGTTCTATAAAGTTAATGTCACTCTCGAAAATGGCTTCAAATAAACTAAACTTAAAAATTTTAAATATCAGGTTTAACCCTAAAAAAGTTTCAAACTGCAACTAGCCGCCAGATCAAGGAGTCTCTTGCTAATAAAAATAAATGAATTAAACGAAGAATATAATAAGCTAATCATTTAGGTTTACAATGATTTTTTAAATAAATAATTGGGTTTTAATAAAGTATTTTCTGTGCCTAATTGCGTAGGTCATTCTATGAACAATCTTTAAAAAATAACATACAGAGCCTATAAAAAACATACAGAGCCTATAAAAATAACATACACAACCCATAAAAATAACATACACAACACATAAAAATAACATACTCAACCCATAAAAATATCATACATAAAGACATAAGAACAACGTAAAAATCCTATATAAATAAAATAAAACAAATCTATAAAACTACCCTAAATACTTCACAAAAATTCTATAAAATATTTCTATAGAAAATTGGCCCAAATTTATATAAAAAAGCTATAGGGACTCTATAAAGAAATTCTATAAAAACAACTTAAACGTGATATGGGGTAGCTTTACGAAAATTCATTAGAAAATTTCCGTACGGGATAATTTACCACAGAATTCTTTTGCATAGAAAATCGTCTAAAAGCTTAATGTTTTAAGTCGTGTTACACTTACAAATTTTGCTGTGTATTTTTCATTATTTAGCTTAAAAACAATCAATATAATTTATTTTTGGGCTTGAATAAATTGTCTTGATCGGTAATTTACGCTGAAAATTACGGCGTAATTTACCATTTTCCAAAATTTTCGTAATTTTCGAGCCCTTATCCTACTGGTGCACAGCAGTGGGTCTGCCAAATTAAGCACTCCGTGCACTCGTCAAGAGCATTTTAAACACTCTTTCCTCGTAGCAACTTATGCACATTAAAGCCCGGTATCTTCGTAATAGTACTTACTGGGCTACTTCTATCGCCAAATTACAATTTTGTACCTAATATAGTTTACGAAAGTCAAATTTTCACTATTTTCCGTGAGAAACAAAACTAAAACCAAAGCTTAAACCTCCGTTTATATTTTAGTTTCAATAATTCATGCTTAGTGGGAAAGGGGGGAATTAGGGACTGAGAGCATTTCAAGAGAATAGCCCAGGACTTTTAGGGTTTGACCTAGAACATTTGAACATAAAGATGAAAATTGGTACATGTGTTGTTTTTGACCCAACAAAAAATATACTAAAAGTCCCCTGCTGTAGAGCGCGAGCTTTCGCCGCCATCTTGGAAAATGGCCGCCGGGAATGCTAGCTACAATGAATTCCACGTTCTTCTTCAAAAAATATGAAAATTGGTACACATTATTATTGTAAACACTAGAACATCATGGCAAAATTTTATAGCTCTGTGTTCAATAGTTTGGCCGCCATATTTGAAAATGGCCGCCGTTAATGCTAGGTACAGTATATTTCACCATGTTGTTGGAAAATTATGAAAATTGATAGGTATTACAATCAGAGTTTTGTGAACCTCATAGTAAAATATTGAAGCCATTAATCAGATAGTTTGGCCGCCATGTTGGAACATGGCCGCCATCAATGTCATATAGATACAGTATACGGTTCAAAAATTATGAAAATTGGTAATAATTATGTTGAAGACCGTCTAAGCATCATACTTGAATATTGAAGACGTGCTACTGATATTTTGGGCGCCATCTTCGAAAATGACTGCTGGAAATGCTAAATATATTTCAAATATATAAATCTTTTTGAAATTCCTTTTTTGAATAGATGATTTTCATTAACGTAATAAACAACAAAAAATGGATATCTCGAAGTCGAAATTATCGACGCCATCTTTAAAAATGGCCACATGAAAATCATTGCCCTAAATTCTGAAAGAAAGAACAGTTATTCTAAGTTGTTATTCTCAACATGTTGATTAGAGAATATTATTTAATATGGGGTTTATACATTCTAGTGTTGTTTAAGATTAGAATTTAGACAGATCTCTAGCATTTCATACACATTCATCGTCATCGTGAAGATTTTTCATAATAATTGCATGTCACAACCCTTGATTAGGCGCTACACATAGCTGGGGGCCTTATCAGCGCCCCTCCTCATCATATTCCAAATTGAACCTGCGGAACCGCCGTCATGGCACACGAGATCAGCCAGTGGGACCGACAAACGCCACTTGAGCAGGTGACAGAAGCTGGACACCGTAAGCGGCGAGCCCATTCAGGAGGTGGTCGGTGACAGGGAAGGATTAAGGCAGCAGAAGACTCGAGGGGACGGGGAAGTTCTCTCCAAGCACAACAGTGCCAAACGTCCCAAACAAATAGTGTATCCGCGACCCCTAGAGGGTTGCCAATAGAGGGGGCGAGCCAAGGCAACACCTGGGTGGGGGCGAAACGGCCCAGCAAAACCTTCACGGAATGGGGCAAGGAACGGTCTGAACCAAGAGCGAACCCAAGGAACTCCCGAACGGTCACACTGAACACGGGCCCCCTCCGCCACGACAAGTCCTTTGATATAAAAAGGTTAAGAGAGCACTTCTTTCATTTACGTGCTGTAACTGGGTATGGTAATGATAAGGCGTGGTTTAAAATAATGACAGATAAACAGCATGTTATAAATTCGTTGCGCTTTATTAATATATTGCATCTAAGAAAGCCATAGCTGCTACAGAAGAGAGATTTCTTGTCGATTTTTAGGGTGATAATGGACACGTCACGCTTCAACTCTGTAGATATTACACGCATAATGGAACCGATACCACACTTACTGTCTAGTCCTCATTTGATCTCGCTAAGCTTCATCCAACAACCGACACCGCAGAACTACATTTTTTCCGAGCGTATCTTCAAGTCCAAAATAGCTAGGAAACAATTTAATCCCATTCACACCGTTCTCCTTCCGGCATCAGAAGATTTTGTAACACTCATTATTGGTACCTGCAGTCTGCAGAACATCTTGTATAAAGAACTGTGAATGTAGATGATCTGGATTAGCTTGCTGGGCAATGTGTGGTCATTGTCAAGGTATTAGCGGTAATAAAAAATCTTCAGGATGAAGAGAAATATGAACGAAATGTTAAAAATATGTCGTAAATCTAATCCTTAACGACACTAGAATGTTTATACCCCATGTAAAATGGTTTTTCCTAACCAAAATTCGAGTAATATGGCTTTCCTTTTCTTTTTCCAGATTTTAGGATAGTAATATTTCAGCGACCATTTTTGAAGATGGGTCGATAATTTAGACTCGAAAATAGTTATTTTTATGGCGTTTTATACGTTCATGAAAATTATCTACTCAATAAAAAAATATCGAAAAAATTTATATATCGGCAATATATTTGCCATTTCAAGCAGTCATTTTCGAAGATGGCGCCCAAACTATCAGTAACACGTCTTCAATATTCAAGTATGATGTTTAGATGGTCTTCAACATAATTATTACCAATTTTCATAATTTTTGAACCATATAATGTATCTAAATGACATTGATGGCGGCCATTTTCCAACATGGCGGCCAAACTATCTGACTAATGGCTTCAATATTTTACTATGAGATTCACACAACTCTGATTATAATACCTATCAATTTTCATAGTTTTCCAACAACATGGTGAAATATACTGTACCTAGCATTAACGGCGGCCATTTTCCAATATGGCGACCAAACTATTCAACACAGAGCTTTAAAATTTTGCCATGATGTTCACGTTGTACCAATCATACTGCGTACCAATTTTCATAATTTTTGAAGAAGAACGTGGAATACATTGTAGCTGTAATTCCAGGCGGCCATTTTCCAAGATGGCGGCGAAAGCTCGCGCTCTACAGCAGGGGACTTTTAGTATAATTTTTGTTGGGTCAAAAACAACACATGTACCAATTTTCATCTTTATGTTCAAATGTTCTAGGTCAAGCCCTTTTTTGGCCTATCTGTCCTGGCCTAGAAGGATCATGTTATGAAACTACCACTTTTCATTCAATTTATATCTTTTACTGCTAAAGCTCTAGCTGAAGATAACATTTTTTAAAAGAATTATATTTAAATTTCCACAGCCATTGTCGAGTAGAATTAACAAAGGTCGAGGCGCAGCCGGGCCCCCTGAGAGGTAGGGGCCCCGGAAAAATGGACCCTGGCATCAAATAATGTTGAAAATGACGTCACGTAGATCGTTAAATAGCTATATCTTATTAATACATAAAATATAATCTAGCAATCGCACTACTCCTGAAACTATAGAAAAAAGATTCAGTTCCAAACTTCCCTATTATTAAAGAACCAGACGAACACCAGCCTTCCTGCAGCAAAGCTGAGGAGAGAATCCCAGACCCCTACATCTTACCAATGTAGTAAAATTAATTAACGAGAAAGATGCAAGGGTTTTTGGTGGAAAATATCCGTCGTCGACGTAGACTCTAGAAGGGACCATAATTTAATATCTTATTTCTTACTGTTATCCATCCAAAGATGAACGTAACAAGGTAGCGAGTGCACTAGTTCGAAAATATCCTTTCCTTAAGAAGAAGCTGAAAAATCTAAATGAAAATCCATACGTAAGTACATAGAAAGACACACTGTAATTTTATTAACCAAAAGTAATATTAGCTTAGAGTTACCAAAAATAAATTTGACTTCCATTTTCAGCTATGATTTTGCATGTACATGTAATTCCCATAAAATCAATTTTTTTAACATACCCTATTTTTACCTATTATATAATGAAATTATGCGTGCCATAGTTTAAGTTTGTTCACTTGATAGTAGTCCTTCAACATTTAAATTTGTATGGCATTTTTCAAACACCGACCAATAATGAGCAATTTTACTATTTTAGTTATATAAAAAGCTATATTCCCTTCATCAATGGTTCATATTCCAACTTGTAGAAAATATTTTACTGTAGGACACATGGGCTGAAGCTCTACACACTAAATTTCGTCATGAGCGGTGTAGTACAGTAGTCGGGACGACTTGGAATGTGAATGGAATCCAGAAACTCAGCAGTTACAGAAGAAAAATGTTGGTGTACTTGAGAGATCAAAACGGATTTGCCCAGGCGTATGTTGCAATTAAAGGTTACGTCGGCGCCGTTTATTACCGATCTGGAACGCTAGATGGCGCCAGGAGAAGACAGTGTTGTATAGGATTTCCAAAAAAGTCCATACCCCACGATTGGCTGAATTATATGACGTCATGCAAAGACCCTATTCTGGACTGTCCAATACAATATCAATCATGGCTTGCTAGAACCCGCGCGTAGGGCGTCCGTTTAGGGTATATTGTCGCGTCTTTTTCTTTCAGGATTCGGTTTCATCCGGTTTTCGCAACGGTTTTCTAAGTTTGAAATTCATTCTAACTTTGCTGTCGTAGAGAGCTGTACTAGACTAGTTCGTTACGATTTGAATATAAAGTTGACACGAATTTGTTGCTGTTTTTATAATTTTTTGTTACATTTATTATAATTTTCATAACATAATTTAAGAATTAATAGTACTAGTAACTGAAATATTAGAAAATATTTTGTAGTTTAGGAAAATATCACAGTGAGTGAAACGTTTGTTTTGACCAAGGCTTAGGAAACTTTCAAATTTTGGCTTTGGAAATTCATTTATAAGTAAAGATACTATGGCGACTAAAGGTAAAAAATTTAACTAAACCAATTACTGTCTGACAAATTAGAAATCCATTATGTTTTGCAGAACCTATCCATAGAATTAAGCTTAGTAAAGCAGTTTTTGAAAGATGGACAACGGAGAAGAATCGGTGGGGTATGGGAATAGGATCACAAAATGATAAATTTGTGACATTTTTGCTTGACAAACTGCAGTAAGTTTTTGAGGCCCCCAACCCTCTTTTTCACAGTAATTATTATGCTGTTGGCTAATATATATTTATATGTTTATTGAAAACAAGCCAGGGGGAAATGTGTCATAAATGGACCCAAAGTGTGTTTGATACCACTGAGAAAATTACTCAAACTGACCCATTACCACATTTGAGATGATGACATCTCCAGGGTTTCCTCCTCAAAGACATTATCGGCGTGTGACACCAAAAGGTAGATATTCAATGCTTTATTCACCTAACTAAGCCCGGGAGTTTATTTTTTCTTTTATTTGCAGATAAACCAGAGACTCCTACCTATAAGAGGCTAGGTTTGGCTATGGAGTCACCATTGGCTAATACGCCTGTTAAAAGAACTCCAACAAAACGGGCAAAACGTACCTTATTTGAAGTGGAAATGGAAGAGGAGGAAGAGCTTGAAAAGTAAACATGCCCTTTTCATTTGTGTTAAACTTAAAACAATCAACAGTCTTGGTTCTTTCTAATTTGGGCAACCTTAATTCAGGGAGGAAGATGGAGATGAAATGGAAAGAGACGCTGATGAAGTAGAGCAGGAGGCATTGGGAGACGAACTTGAAAATCTAGAGTAATATTTTTGGAATATTGTTTAATTAATTTGTTAGAAATTTTCCTAAATCTCCGCAAACACTTATAGTAATGAAGGAGAATGTGATGATCTCAATTTTGAAAATGATTTTACGGAAGATGACGATAAAGATGCTGATTATGAAGAATTAATAATTGAGTACAATGAAGTAAGTTCTCCCACTTTAATTCTTCAATATTCTTATAATTTCAAATTAATACTTATATGTTACTCTTTTTAGCCTGTGCCGCAAAAACCTAAACATCTAACGGCTGAAGAAATAATAAGGGAACCTATGTGTTTTGTGTTTACTCCTTTTCTGACATCTCTTGTTCAAAAAGCTTTTGGAACAAAGTGCCAATATTGCAAATCAGCCATCACCTACAAAGTTCATAGGCAAGCTACCGCCTTCATTTATACGTGGAATTGTTGCGAAGGATCAGGTGGAAAACATGCAAAGGTAATTAGTAGATTTCCATTGTTTTCTTTCAACCACAAATGCCTAAGGTATATCTCAACACTTATAGGGCAAATGGGAAAGCCAACCCAATTTTCACGGTCTCTATGCTGGAAATTTATCACTTGCAAGTTCAATAGTTCTCTCTGGTAACCAGTATGGAAAAGTGGCGTTATTTATGCAACATTCCAATGTACATTTTTTTGGAAAAGACACCTTTTTCAGGTAATTCACTCTTTTTCTTTATGGTGCTGGGCCCCATTCTGTAACGTCCATTCAGAGAAGCTACTCTGTTAGAGCCCTATCCTATTATAAGGAGAGAAATACTCCATAGAGTACTTTTCATCATGCCTACAAACAACATATCCCTAGTAAAGATTCTGCCCAAAAACTATTCTTCCCTTTTTTTTAATATGATCTACATCCTGTCACAGCCCTCCTCCTCTTTTGCTGTTTATAGTTTTGAAGAGAATTACAAATTAAGCGTCCTTCAAGATAGAAATTCAATTTCCTTTTATAGTTTTTTACAAATTTTTAAAAACAATGGCTTACCCCACACCTGCGTTTACGATTTTCTAGTGGTACCGCAGGGTTTGTACACGACCTGGAAAAGTCTAGGAAATTAGAAGTAGTAATGGATACGCGGGTACACTAGCCATACAGTCTCTAGGTAACGTAGCTTTGCGCGTGCTGACAAGAGACAAAAACTTGAGGATCTTCGGGATTTAAAATAAGCGCGAGTTTTTTAGCACGAGTGCACGGACCTCTAGGCCTTAGTTTCAAATACGTGTAATAGGCTGTAGGCAATTTCACACTTATTTGAAACTAGGGCCTAGAGTGCACTGGAGCTAAAAAAACTGGCGGATATTTTAGATCCTGAAGTTTTTTTCTCTTGACAGCACGTACAAAGCTACGTCACATACAGACGTGGGTTTGGGCGTGCTGACAACCGATGTTGTAACAGAGTATATACAGAATAGGGTCTTTGCGCCTCACGTCAAGTTACCTTCCCCCTTTCCTCTCCCCTTGCCGGCTGCCCGCTCTGGGCACGTTAGGACGCCATGTTGACATCCCCTGAAAACCGGTTTTCGCCCCCTATTTCTTCTCCCTTTTTACTCTCGCGGAAACACCCTATAAGCTGCCGTCGAAGATAGGGAGTTGCCTATCCTGTAGAGTGAAAACAAATTTCCTCACGCGCATTCTTTATCCATGGTAATAGTTTCAAAAAGAGGGCTAAAAAAATTGGGAATTTAATTTTTGTTAAAAGGAGTCTTTTCATGAACTCCTTCGGTGGAAAGGTAAGAACACCCTTCATCTCTACCCCCCCCGCAAAATATTCTCTTCGCGGGAGGGATGAACACCCTTCGGCCACGCTTTCCTCCCCCAGCAACATAGGGATTTTATTTAAAGGCCAATATCAAAAAGGGACCGGCAGACTAAGCCCCCCCATCATTTTTTGACAGCCACGCTTTTGATGGAATCTGATGGGGTAGAACTACAATATTTTTGGTCTCAGGCTCTAAATCCAGTGACACACTGAGACATTTCGTGAATTTCAAGTTCGTCCGCCAAACACCAATGTGTGGGGGTGTGGGTGTGTCAGGTTGTTGTTATTGACTTACACCCCAGGAGATCGCGGACCCCAAAGAGACAAATTCAGAAGTATCCGACCCCAAAGAGACAAATTCAGAAGTATCCGACCGCCAAACGAATTAACCGCCAAAACGTTCCAGTCAAACATAACATAGATGGCGATAGCTACCGAACGAGAACGAAACACATGAGGAGCGCGGAAGGAAACGGGGAAAATCGATATCTATTTAATTAGTACATAAATAAAAATAAAATAAATATAAAAACCCCAAACATTTAAATTCATAAGTATCCGACCCCACAGATTAAGAGGTACCCCACCCCAGGCTCTTAGTTTGACCCGAGCCGTCCATAATAATAGTAGTAGTAGTAGTAGTGGCCGGGGTTGTCGCTTCGTTATCGTCAGATTTTAGCTTAAAAGGAACTTTATATTACCACAACCCACCCATAGGGGTTACTGGGCTCGGTTAGAGATTTAATTTTAATTAAAATATTATCAGGTCAGACCCGGGAATCGAACCCGGGTCGCTGGCGTAGTAAACAGCCACTCTACCAATGAACCATAGAGACTTGATAGAAACTCCGAGTTTTTTATAATTTATTCTTATCTCTAAAATGTCGGGGTGATGTGGGGTGGGGTACCTCTTAATCTGTGGGGTCGGAAACTTTTGAATTTTTATCTGTGGAGTCGGATACTTATGAATTTGTATGTTTGGGGTTTTTATATTTATTTTGTTTTTATGTATGTGCTAATTAAATAGATAACGATTTTCCCCGTTTTTCGTTCTCGTTCGGTAGCTATCGTCATCTATGTTATGTTTGACTGGAACGTTTTGGCGGTTAATTCAAATGTGGGTTTAGATAGAGCTAACATAGTGTTAAATGAGCGTTATGCGTTTGATCGTTTTAGCATTGCTAAAGGTAATTCGAGGGGATAATCACTAAAATGCGTAATCACTACAACTAAACTTTCTCTTTCAAAAGTTTCTGGGCAAAAGTCCTTGTTAGAAATTTATAAGATGCGAGGAACTAATTACAACTTTTAATTGCTTATTTGGCAATCAGAAACATCGTTATGATTTTTATTTCGTCTATTTATTAGATTAAAAAGGACTAGAGTTTTTATTATTTAACTCGCGTATTTTATTTAACACATTTAAAAAACTATCTTGACAGCTTGTTACACAGATTATAGCAGCAGACGGTAATAAAAAATGTTATTCGAGTGATTAATAGGTGGCGCCACCCGTATTTGATAAAGATTCATGCTCGACAAAAGGTGTATCGCGTAACGTCGATCTCGACACGGAGCTTCTATTAATAGTAATAGAAGCTCCGTGATCTCGACTCGAGATCTCACGTTGTTACTCTAGGTTTAATATGTATATTCTATCTCATTGGCAGCAACCTCATTGGTGGATGGGAGTCGACCTATTGCCTCTTTTATCTATCGAGGCCCGTGTATGGTATTTTTTGCGTTCTCGAAAGTTGCACTTCCCTCCCTCCTCCAACTCCAAGGCGGCTTTCATTGAGTTGATAAAATACCACTAGAGTGGCCTTCCTGATGAAGTAGTTTACCTACATTCGATTGCCCAATTCAAACTGGCTATCAAAAAAGTTTTAGGTCTTTAGTTTATCCCCATGATGAATTTGGAGCTGTAAGGCTTTGTATAAAGCCCTAGCTCGTCATACAAAACGGAGCAAAAAAACCGCTAGGATATAAGTCCCGATCATAGAGATACATGGACCCGATATCACGCGCTTGTGGCGCCATCCCGGTGCAACCAAGGGAACTAAAAGAAAAGGCGAGAAATTTGACTGATTTCTAGAATACATGTTTTTATACATTCCTTATTTAGGCTTTGAGATGGCGACACCATGGCGTGATAAACTTGGTTGTTGTCCGTCCGTCCCGATGTTTTCAAAAGTGTCCCACGTACCCCAATAGGCAGGTTAACGCAAAGGCCACTCTAAAAGTAATTTTCTCGAACTCAATGGCGGCTTTTCACAGCAGGGATAAGGGAGGTGAGATGGATTGGAAATGATGTAGGGCGACTTGCGGCACCGAATCTCTCCCAGTGTACCTCGCGCACGCCCCTACCCTTCGGTAGGCGATTGCTAAGTGCTGCCGCGTAGCGCAATTTTATATGTATGAGGAGAACTAGCTTCTATTTTTAAGATAGAGGGAGCGTCCTTTACAATTTCGTCCGGTACGACCCTACCTAACCGCTGAGGATGCTGGGAGGACTACGGTTCCGTACCCGTAGAGGCAATGCTATAGGTATGGACATGAATCTATATAACTACGAATATACAGATCTATCATATGCCCCTTCTATCATGTCGATTTGGTTTGGATGTTACCCTCCTAGATTTGATGCGTTTTGCGTAGCCAATGACAAGACAAGAGGAAGTAACGTTTCGAATTTACACTCCCCCCGGACTCCCCCTCTCTTCTCCCGCTCCTAACACTAGCAGACACGTGACTGACGCCTCCTTTCGCTAAGCCCCGCCCAAACCTTATCGAGAGGTTAGACAGCGTAATGCAGCTGTATATTCATAGTTATATAGATTCATGGTATGGACCATATGGACTATGGAGGTTTCCACCCCATTCCTCTCTCTCCTTCAAGATTAACGTAGACAGCACCCACTCGATCACGCGCTCGACGGTTGTGTTTTAAAAATATTTGCACGATTGTAGGAATCAAATGACATTTATAAAATTATACATCATATTTTATAAATAAATCAAGCATAAATAAAGATTTCAGATTACCCAAAAAAGGGTATACTTGTCGAAAAGCTAGTTTCGGACTGGTGGACTGCCAGATTTGAAGGGCATTTCTAATTGGCCATATGTCTAATCAGCGCCACTAGCGGATGGTCTGAGAACTACTCCCATAGAGACTAGGTATATTTAAGAGGGTTTGCAGAATTTGCGCCAGGTGGCTCGAACGCCGCGCCATCTGACGGAAATTCTGCAAACCCGCTTAAATATACCCAGACTATATGGGAGTAGTTTTCAGACCATCCGCTAGTGGCGCTGATTAGACATATGGCCAATTTCAGGGATTACTATAATTTACTAACTAGTAACTAATAGCGTTTTCCTTTGTGTCCTCGCGGAGCGCTCCCATGGAGGAATAAAACTAGGAGATCCTATTCTTCAAAAACAGTCTTTAACGAAGCTGGAAACTACTACTACCATGTTTATTGCTCCTTGGGAGCGCTCCGCGAGGACCCAAAGGAAAACGCTAGTATAAACCGTCCATTGAGTGCTTTTCGTTTTCTCTGCTTTGTGGAAGCCGGGTTGCTGCGGAACGTAAAGGTCATCCAATTTAGACGAATTTCCCGTCTATTTTCAAAAATATAATATCACCATGACTTACTGGAGGCAAGCTGGATTAACGTAAGATAATTTTAAAATAATGGAAATAATTTTTGTTTACATGCCTTCGACTGTATTAAGCTCTATGGGAAAATAACATGGGGTGCCATTAGTCTATTAAAATTTATCCCCGGCGGGGTGTTTCTGGGCTCTGGCTGGGGTCGATGAGGGTTGGGGTGGGAACGTGCTAATATTAACATGCAAAAATCGACTAGACTGTGTGTTTCGTATCGACAATTAATCATGCACGTTATTCATAAATAAAATTAGTATTTATTTAGTTTATATTAGTAAAACAATAACACGACTATCTCATCAATCAACTATTAATAGATTACATAATAATATTAATATTAATACTGTCGTATGGGGTGAGCTAAGTGAAGAGACCGGGCGAGCAAAACGAACTGAATGATTAATCAAAATGGACTAACCATGTTAGCTATCTGATGACGTCATCTTGACTACTCCCTTTATCTTATCTAGCCTATTCTGGTCAAAGTCTACAAGGTCTATTTTATCACAAGCTCCCCCTCTTTGACAGAATTGTTAAAGCTACGTTATACATTCATAAATTTTCTAACATTTTTAGTAACACTATACATTTCTTAAAGTTTATCTTATGCAAAGCTTTTGTGAATATATCAGCTACATTTGCTTTTGTATTAACATATTTTAACTCAAATAACTCTTGAACTATATGCTCTCGTATAAAATGATATTTTATATCAATATGTCTAGATCTATGATTCTCGATTGAATTTTTTGCATAATATATAGCCGATTGATTATCACAAAATACATATGGTTTACATAAGTTAATTTTAAATATTTCATTTAAATCTTTCAATATATTATTAAACCACAATAGTTCTTTAATTCTCTCGTACAACGCGACGTATTCACTTTCCATTGTAGACAAGGTGACGGACTTCTGCTTGAAGGCTCGCCATGATACTGGTGATGAACCGTAGTAACATATATATCCACAGGTTGATCTTCTAGTGTCCTTGTCTGCAGCCCAGTCGCTGTCGCTGTCGGAATAGAATTGTAATCTTGATACATATTCTTTATGATAGTGTAGTCCATAATCTATCGTAGTCACAACGTATCTTGCCAACTGTTTTAATCTATGCCAGTGTGGAAGTCCAGGATTGGAATTAAATTGAGACAACGTTATGACTGCGTAGAGAATATCTGGACGAGTTCTCTGGGCCAAGAAGAGCAACGTTCCTATTAGGGCTTGATACGGATATATTTTCATTTTTTCTTGTTCTTCTTCGGTTTCTGGACAATCTTGCTTAGTTAAATTGACGCTGGGCGCTATTGGTAGACTAACCGGGCTTTCAACCGTTATCTTGAACTTTTTTGCTTTGTTTTCGATATAAGTAGTTTGATGTAATTTGATTCCATCTTGATATTCTTCGATTTCCACTCCCAATATTGTCTTCAAAGGTCCAAGTTGTGGTCCAATTCGTAGATTTTCATTAGTTCTCCGTGGATTAGTTTCATAGTGGCGGTATCTTTAGCCATGATGATCAAATCATCCACGTAAACCATGATTAGAGTCTTTTTGTATTTATGGTATACGCAATTCGTCCCCGTCAATTTGTTGTATCCGAGTTTAAGAAATGTCCTGTCTAGTTCGTCAAACCACTGTTTCGCACTTTGTGGTAGTCCATACAACGACTTCGTTAATTTTAAACAAAATTTGGAATGATCAGCGACGTTTTCATAAACCGGTATTAAATCCATGTAGACCTCCTTGTCCAGATTCCCGTACAAATAAGCGTTTTTTACGTCATGATGGCAATTTTTCCATCCATATGTTACAATGAATATGGCCATTAATAAACGAATAATCGAGAAGTTGACTACTGGTGCGAATGTATCGTTATAATCGATCCCTTGTATTTGGTTGAATCCACGAGCCACAAGTCGTGCTTTATAACGAATGACATTCCCGTCCTTATCTTCTTTCGTAACAAATACCCATCGGCATCCGGTAATTTTCTTTCCCTGGGGTCTGGGAACAGTAGTCATAACCTTGCGATCGATTAATGTGTTAATTTCATCGTCCATGGCAGCTTTCAACAACTCCGCCTCGGGTGCATTTACAGCTTCTTCATAATTCTTTGGAATTCTGACTTCTGTGCAATGAGCTTCATAGAATTCGTCTTCTTCGTCTTGTCCTGTTTTTTTGGTTCTTGCGATCTTTCTGGTTCTTGCGATCCTTCAGATTCTTCTTGCTTATTTGCCGTAGTTCTAATCTTGGCCTTTATCTTCTTAGTCGAAAAATCAAACAGGGACATGTCATGGTCTAGGCCCTTTCGCTTCATATACTCTTTTACTTCTTTGGTGGATCTTAGCCATTTTCCGTCAGGGTTTCGAAAATAAATATCAAGTTTCCTAGCTGATTTTCCTTCTTGTCGTATGCTTATGTCCTTGCACCAGCCCTTTGGTAGAGGAGGATTCTCGGGTATTATAATCGTCCCTTTTGTGATCTTCGCGGTAGGTTCCTTCTGTTCTGGCGGAAGATTGAGTTCCTCTTGCTCTTGTTCAGCTGCTTCAGTATTAATAATTGGTCCCTCTTCGATATGTTCCTGATTATCATTAGTCAACTCTGACGTCTCAGCCTTATACAGGGTTCGTACGGAACCTGGATAACCTGGATAAGTCAGGGATATGGAAAATAGGGGAAAAAGTCAGGGATTTAAAAGTTTTTCCTAAAAAGTTAGGGATATGTCAGGGGTTTTGTTTGGTATATCAAGCCATGCTTCAAGTAATGCTAAATATGAGCCAGGTGTGAAAATTGGGCTCTGGTAAATACCTTAAAATGGTCAGGGATATTGCGAAAATTTGGTCAGGGATAACCTGGAAAAGTCAGGGATTTTGAATGTAAAAATTTCGTGCGAACCCTGTTATAGGTTGGCCATACTGGTCTCTTGGGTCTTTCATGTCGGTCAGAGCCATCATTCCCATTGAGTTTTCATCAAATTCCACGTGTTTGGACTCTACGACACGTTTGTCTCCTGGATACCATATACGATAGCCCCTCGTTTGCACGGCATATCCGACTAAGATTCCTTTCCTCGCTCTGTTGTGTAGTTTACTTCTTCTTAGCGGTTTGGGGATATGGACGTAGGCTAAACAACCTATTCTTCGTAAGTGTCTGGCACTAGGTTTAGTACCGTTCCGGATTTCCATTGGAACAGTGGTACAGTGTTACCCATTTTTGAGTGCTTCAGCCGGTTCTTTATGTAGGTTGCTGTGCGTAACAATTCGGCCCATAATGACAATGGTAAACGTGATTCTTCTAGATATATTCGTACCATTTCAATCAACGTCCTATTAATCCTTTCTGCGACTCCGTTCATGGCCGGCGAATATGTATTCGTCCGTACTATCTTGATGCCGTCTCTGTCGCAGAATTCTTCAAACCTTTTAGAACACTACTCTAATCCATTATCGGTTCGTATTTTCTTCAACTTCTTTCCCGTCTGTTTTTCCACCAGGGCTTTATAAGACTTTAAGCGATCGAAGACTTCGTCTTTCCTTGTCATCGTATATATAAAGCAGTATCTGCTGAAATCATCAACGAAGGATACGTAGTATCTTGATCCGTCCATGGCTTTTACTGGTGCTGGTCCCCATACATCTGAGTGTACCAATTCCGGGATCTCCTTACTCTTTATCGTGAAACTCCTTTATGGCTCTGTGCCGTACTCTTACTGACTTTACAGGAATCACATGTTGGTAATGGTAAGTTTATCTTGTCCAAACCTTGCAACATCTGATTTTGCTCCATAAATTGCAAATCTGTCCCATTTACGTGACCAAGACGGCTGTGCCATTTTTCTGTATTCGATATGCTGACATGAGCTTCTGCTTCTTGATCCGGTTCCTCATCAAGAACTTGTGCCTCCACGACGTAAAAGATGTTCTTCAGATGGGCTTTGAAGATTTTTGTTCCACTTGGAAAGTACGCATTAAATTTCTGTTGCTCTACTACGCTTTTGAATCCTGCTTTATCCAGGACCATGAGTCGTACCGATAACAAATTTTTGCTCATTATCGGTGTATAAATGACTCCCTTTAATTTTAGGAACGTATCTTCTTCACCATTGTGCATTTGGATTATAATGTCACCTTTTCCCAGCGCTTTCGACTTTCCTTCTCCAAGCGTTACATCTGATTCTCCCTTTGTATAAGTATGAAACCAACTCCGGTTATTGCAAAAATGATGCGATGCCGCGGAGTCAAGCACCCAATCATTTGATGCCGTTGAGGTATAGCAGGCGGATGCTATGCAAGCATTCATATTATCCTTTTCTTGCCTTTTCGTATTTGGTTTCGGTGGATTCCTCAACTTCTTAGATCTGCATTCTAATGCTTTATGACCTTTTCGTCCACAGTTGTAACATGTACCGAGGAATTGTTGTGGTCTAGCGCTTGACGAAGGTTTATGTCCTTGTGCTCCTGACCGGGTATGAAAAGCTGCACTCGTCTCCGATTGCTTCTCCTTTTCCAATTGTCTATCGTACTCTGCTAACAACTTCTCTTTAATGATGTTGGGCTTGAAGTTTTGATCAGTTGAATGATAAATTTGTTGAGATAACGCGTCGGCCATATTTATCAAGTAATGATCCTATCATTATGTAAGCCAAATCGTTATCAGCTATCACCTCCCCCGCGTTTGCCAACTGTTTACGTAGGCTATACAGCCCGTCTAAAAATGATGACATGGTTTCTTGCGTATTATACGTCGCGGTGTATAATTCGCTTCTTAATACTCCGATTCTTAAACGCGACTTGGGTTCAAACCGCCGCAATATCGCTGCCCACGCTTCCACAGGATCCGTTATACCGTCTATAATACTTTGTACCTCTTCGCTAAGGCTTAATGCTATAGTCGCGAAAGTCTGTTCGACTCTTTGTTCATAACGTTCTCTCACCGCGTGTGATGCCACTTCTACCGGGCTTTCAGTCCCGTCTATAATCTTCCATAGTCCGTTTAATCTTAATGTCATTTCAATTTCATACCGCCATTGCCGATAATTCCCGGAGTGTAATTTTGTAACTTGCCCGAACTTGTATGCACCAACATCCGCCATCTTATACAGTCACCGTCCCGTGTCCGCGGTAGATTACGAGAGTTCATTAACTTCACTTATGTCTTTACAGAACCACGCTCTGCTACCATGTTGTGTTTAAGACCGTTCTGAATCGACAATTAATCATGCACGTTATTCATAAATAAAATTAGTATTTATTTAGTTTATATTAGTAAAACAATAACGCGACTATCTCATCAATCAACTATTAATAGATTACATAATAGTATTAATACTGTCGTATGGGATGAGCTAAGTGAAGAGACCGGGCATGGCCAACTTAGATTTCCGGTGGTAGAAGGCCTGCCAACTTCACCCGAGCCCCATGTCATAGCCCACTCGATCACGCGCGTCACGACGCAAGCTGCTCGCCGTTTAGAGTTAAGCCTCGGTCTTGAAGGAAGTTTACATTAAAATTTAGTGGCGCCAGTTGGACGAAGGCTTAGGTTTTCCGAGAAATTTAATTTCTCCGCCTTTCAAACAACCCCAACTTTGAATGTTGATTACTCGTCAAATAGCAGACGGAAAATTATGAAATTGGTCTCAAAATATAAATTAAAACTTACTTGACTTCTCATTTAAAATTCGGCCACGACAAATATCGGTAAATATATTAAAAATGCTCTTAAACCGAGTCCACTTCCGAGTTTTTTTTCCATAGAAAAAGCATTAGGAGGAAAACTGGGTTGCGGCGAAAGTCGGAACTAGGGGCGCTTTTGCTAGTCGTTTTTTAACATGGGGCTCGGGTGAAGTTGGCAGGCCTTCTACCACCGGTAATCTAAGTTGGCCATGGACCGGGCGAGCAAAACGAACTGAATGATTAATCAAAATGGACTAACCATGTTAGCTATCTGATGACGTCATCTTGACTACTCCCTTTATCTTATCTAGCCTATTCTGGTCAAAGTCTACAAGGTCTATTTTATCACAGCCATCAACTTAATCGTATATTTATTTAGGTTTCCAAGGATTAACAGAGAAAGTTTGACACCCATTGCCAATTCTGTCAGCTCTGAAGATAACGAATCGTAATTATATTAAATATTCAATTTAATGTCGCGACTGTTGAAGCTTTGTTACGCTTATTTTTTAGTTGGTACCCTCCTGGTCACGGATATTTCTACGAAGCTTTTAACCAATCCGGTTTACTTAAAGAATTCATTGAAGAAGGCCGAGAGTATTGTTTCATATCTAACATTGATAACTTGGGCGCGACTGTTGATCGGAATGGTTTTCGAAGCCGAACATAAAAAAATAAGTAATACGATAATAGCAAGGTTCTTGTTCGAACGGTTCATAAATGAACAAGTACCCCTGGATGAGATTCATAAAATTGTTCATTTTCGAGCAATCGCAATAGAATTGGGCGTGAGTCTTAGAAGTCAAGAAAATGCAGCAAAAATGTTTCGTAGGCGATATATGTCAAATTTCAAAAGTAGCGAGTACCCATTAGAAGAAGGACTCAAAACGATGTTTATGAATTTAGTTCAAGACAGTGAGAATTCAGAATCATCAACTACCGAAGACAGTCTTACGGCTGAACGGACCTTCTGACTCTTCTGAGGGAGCGAGCAGGGGACATTAAACTATAAATATTAGTTTTTTTCGCCGGGTTTTAAATTCGGTTTACTTTAGTTTAATCGTGATTTCTAAAAACTGGAGATTTTATATCACCCCCATCCCAACGGCCGCGTTTTTTTGGATTTGTTTCGCTTCAAAGTTTACTTCAAATCCTTCCAATTGGCCCCATCGGCGAAGGCTTTGTTCAGGCTTCAAAAGTACCTAAGAGGAATCTTAACTTACCGTAAAAATTGTCCGTTTCTTCGCTTCTTTATTATAATTATTTTTAATTACTTCATTATAATTAAACTTTTTTTTCTTTCAAATTTTTAGATCTAATTGCCTTGATCATTACGCTGTCTTTGATTCCCGTTGCCATATATTTCGACAAACTTCCGACCGAGTTTATCCGAGCTCATTTGTTGCATTTGGCAAGCGCCGATATTGTTTTTCGCGTAATCTTATCCGTGGCTCTTTACGTTAAATCGTTTTACGCGCCACCTCACGATGTCAATCCATCCGGAGATACGAGTAATTATAATTAATCTATTAATTAAATGGCTTAAAACTAATCAAAAAATGTTTTTTGTCAGAATATTTCTATCACAATTTTGTTGTTGGTCGTCAATTGAACCCGCGTATTGGAATGAATCTGGATTTGAAATTTTTGCTATTTAGAATTGGGTCTTATAGCGTGGGTAAATTTAAAATTATCTTCCTAATTAATAAATCGTCCAGTTTAAAAATTATTTAATTAAATTTAGGCCTTGATAGTTGTAAATTTTCTGTACAAATTAAGTGTACGCGGTAAACCATACCATTCACTGCACTTTGGCCATGACTGGTGCCACGTACATTGTCGACCTAATTTGGCGTGAAGTATGTACCAAGTTCATTTAATTCATTCATTCTTTTTGTTAATTAACAACGCGTTTTAATTATTTTAAGGAACAAATTTTGGCCACGCCTGCCATGTTATACGACGGAGTTGGTTTTTACAATGTTTTTCAAATTATCGCCTTGATTCCCTTCACCGCCACTTTACCAGTCTTGTATCTCGTCGACCGTAAAACGGAAATGCCTTATTACTGTCTTGCTGGAATTGTCGTTCTTTATCGTAAGTTTTGCTCGATTCTGCGAGACTGAGGTGTTTCCAAAGAGCTTATTGGATTCTATATCTCTCGAAAATCAAACACCGTCAAATATTCGGTTATGAAGAACCCGCACGCTCAAGAAAACCAAAGTAAACAATCCTTAGGAGGAATTAATTTTTTAATTAAATTAGTCGATATTTTAATACGAATTGATTTAATTTTAAACAGATATAGAAACGATTTCATCTAATAAAGGGGACTTGGTTTGTTCGGGACTCTGGGGTTTAGTTCGTCACCCTAATTACCTCGGAGATATTTTGCTCTTTCTTTCTTGGTCATTACCCTGTGGTAGTTAATGGATTTTTTTATTTATTTAAGTCTTTTCAGATTGTTTTGGATATGATTTAAATCATTTAATTAAGGGTGGGCGAATACTCGTCTAAAACGAATAATTCGATCGAATATAGAGACGAATAACCAACCGTGTCTCGGTATTCGTTTGAACCCATTTTTACTATTCGAACGAATATCGAATACCGACTTTACTATTCGATAAATATTCGAGAACCAATTTCCTTCGCAAAGGGCCAAGGCCTAACTCCGCTATTTTAGGTACCAAGATGTGTACAAAATGTGAAATATTAACCCCTAAAAGTATACTTTCACTAAAAGCATAGTCATTTTCATTTCCGAATAAATATTTTGTAAAAAATTGTTACTAACAACCTCCTTTAGTGCTTCGCATATAGTAGGCCTTGATATTCGACAAGTATTCGCGAATAGTAGGCTTAATATTCGCGAATAGTAGGCCTAATATTTGACGGGTATTCGATAAGACTATATTTTCGTCAAGCCTAACTATTCGATATTCGATTAAAAAATCATTATTCGTCTCGGTATTCGATAAGAAAATTTTCGGGTATTCGATATTTGTCTCGATAGTAAAAAAGTGGTATTCGCCCATGCTTACATTTAATCTTTCTTTTGGTAAATTTTATTAACAGAGTTTGCCGCTGGAGTTCCCTATGATCCATTTGCATCGGCAATATTGATTTACGCTTTGAAAACTTTTGAAGTGGAGAAACATATGGAAGAAAGATACGGGAGAGCTTTCTCTCAATATAAGAAAAGAGTCCCCAAAAGACTCGTCCCTTATGTTTTTAAAAGA
Organism: Phalangium opilio; assembly: GCF_054372755.1. NCBI lineage: Eukaryota > Metazoa > Arthropoda > Arachnida > Opiliones > Phalangiidae > Phalangium > Phalangium opilio. The sequence goes on from NW_028324198.1 coordinate 5,530,829, forward strand.
AATTTAAAATAATCATAAGTTACCTTTTAAAGAGGAGTAAGTGGATTTTTTCTCTCTTTTTTTTCCTCTCTCTAAGCTTAAGTTTAAAAAAAAATTATGATTAATTTTAATAATTTAATTTTAATTTTTATACCCTCGATCGTTATTATTTTCTTTCTTCAAAATTAAAATCACTTTTTAATTTTTGGAAAAGTTAATTTCTTTTACTTTAAAAAAAATTTACTCTTTCAACTGTATTATAATATAATCAACATTATTTTATACGCGATTAAAATTAAATATTTTAAGTCTATCCTTAAATTTTAATTATAATTGTACGTGAAAAAGAAAAATCCACGGATAATGAATACCGGTATTGCGTTTAAATAGCTATGTATATTTTTGTCAAGCGCTAATGCTATATCGACAGTATTTTTTGAGCGTATTAATAAATAATGAAGCCAAAAAGTATTCCGTTAAATTTTCTGAAAATAATGATAAAAAATTTAAAGATAAGCGCTCCGCGCACAATTTTCGCGCATACCGAGCCAATATAAACAATCTCTGACGTCACGTGTTTTAAAGAAGGCGTCGTTTTCTTCTTTCCCGGCCTAATTCTTTGAATATTTTCCATATTATAGTTAATATAAATAGAAATAATAGTAAAAATAAAAATTTAAATAAGATTTGCAAACCGTTGAGAAACTCCCGTCCCGTCACTCGGAAGTCGAAACACAAAAGACCGAGGCTTAACCCTCCTGAACGTTCGTAGCTCGCGGCCATCTTTATTGTTTACATTGGCTCGCCTAGGTTTGGAGGGAGGGTCAAAATTCATACCCCCTTTTTATGGACAAATTTGTCTAGCTTTTTTAAATAGAGGGGAAGCTACGAGTCTCTACTCCTTCTACAATACAGCTCCGTGGAAAGAAAGAAGTTTATGTGATTTCAATCAGAGATAACGCGTGCAGTATCTATCTAAGGGGATATATTCATTAGAAAATGTTCGTTTTGCTCGATTAAATAATTAAATCACTCAAAGTTATAAGCTTAATTTGAATATCGTTAAAATTTTCCAAAAATTATTGGTAGTAAATTAGAACTGCCAAAAAATTTGCAAACCTCTATGTATGAAATTAGGACTGGCAAAAATCCTTAATTATTTCGCCGAAATTTAAATTTCATAAGCCTTGGCTAAGTTGGCCTTATTTAGATTCGCTTATTTTCTATTAAAAAATGAATGACATGTTTCAAAACTTATTTAACGTCATTTTAGACTAAAAATTTTATTGAAAAATCGCACTCTTCGGTAGGCGATTGCTAAGTGCTGCCGCGTAGCGCCATTTTATATGTATGAGGAGAACTAGCTCCTATTTTTAAGATAGAATTATTATAATTGTTAAAATAGCACAGTGCACTGTGCACAGGCCTTAATTAAAAGAGGCAACGGTCGAGCTGCAAATTCACGATCACCATTGAAATGGTAAGACGTTTCGCTGCGGCGAAGGCTGGCTGAGGACCGAGGTAGAAGCTAAGGAAATTTTCCCTTTCTGTTTGTTTATAATTCGGTTTCTTCTTAAGGACGTTTGTAAGCCTTGGTTAAGATAGGCTTCCGGTGACCGGTTGTTATTTTTGTGTAAATATTTGTTGTTATTTTATGATAATTAAACGCGTGTTTAATTCTTAACAATCTACAGCGCAATCATGTCTGAGATACGTAAACGTCCAGTGAAAGATACATCTGAGGGCGCTGAGGTAAGTTTGTTACCAAAATTACTAACTAACCTTAGTTTTAGTAATTAAATTTTAATTACTTCACTTAATTACCACTTGGTGGATGTTCTATTATATTAATAAGGCTAAATTTGATTGAAAAAAAGGGTTATTACCTCTCCGAGTGACGTATGTCACGGAGAGGTTCTAAAATCGACAGGCATGTCTGTGTGTGTGTGTGTGTGGGTGGGGGTGTGTCTGTCTGTGTGTCTGTTGTTACACCCACGTGACCGCGTTCGCAGTTTCCAAATCGGAGCAAACGTGTTCGCCATTTCCGAACTGCTTTCACAGTCACGGAAATGGCTCCTCTACTTGAGTTCTCACACCACCATCTTCTGGTTTTTGTCCATCCCACACGGAGACCAATCTGTACTTACTGGCTTCTAATCACCACCATCTTTTGGTCTTCGTCCATCCCGCATGGAGACCAATCTGTACTTACTGGCTTCTAATCACCACCATCTTTTGGTCTTCGTCCATTCCACATGGACACCAGTCTGTACATACTGGCTTCTAATCACCACCATCTTTTGGTCTTCGTCCATCCCACACGGACACCAGTCTGTACATACTGGCTTCTAATCACCACCATCTTCTGGTCTTCGTCCATTCCACTTGGACACAAGTCTGTACACCTGGCTTCTACTCCATCGTCATCGTTGGGTTTAAGACATTCGCGGCGATCAGCTAGGGTTACGAGAAACGTCTAGCCTCCCTAAGGTGGGATCGCCACCAAAGGTTTTCGCAATTGCGGTTGTTCTTGCTATTAGCTGTAGTTCGACACCCTTATATACTACCTATTTGAGTAAGGTAATGCAACCGGCGTATGCTTCATTTCAAACGCCAATATTAGTCAAGTCTCTCAAGAATGTCTAATTGTTCTTTATAAACGCGATGTAACGCTCAATAAGGCGAACAACTAACGAAGAAAATATTTAATATTAATTATATTTATTTTAATATTTAAGATAATCTTGTTTCTAAACTCAAAATTAAAACGGAAAGAGTTAAAAAGCAGTCTATGTTTTTGTCTGTGTGTGTCCGTCCGTTGTCACACTAGTGCGCCGAGTTAGCAGTTCGCTTTGTTTTGATGTGTTAAGAAATCCTACAGAACCTTAATATTCACTTTTTCATAATATAAAGTGAATATGTGGAAATCGTTTTCGTAATTACGATGCATTTAGTACTTTTGTAGCTTTAAAGCTCTGTTTCATTTTGATATTCCAAGAATGTTTTTTAATATTGTTATTTGAAATGGATGTTTATATATTACTTAAGCTATACTACATCTGTTTATAGCATAATCCTTTCTATAGTGATTTCAAAACGAACGCAACGATATTGGTCAAATGTACTTTTATTTGTCAATAGGCCTAGTGAACCAAAAAGTAAACGCTTGGGTTTGGTTTTCGTTTCTGTAATGCAGAGACATTAACGGTTCAGAGTGAACCGAAAGTTAAATACACTGTTAAATAATTAGGCCTAGATTTTATAATCATGGTGGATATCTGGGCCGCGTTCAGCAGAGCTCAGCGCTGTTAGCAGTGTCGTACAGGACGGGATTTTGCTTTTAAATTTGACGTCACGGTGCTCAGCGCTGAGCCAGCACGGTCTTCAAAGAAAATAGTCGGGTTTTGGGAAAACGTGACGTAAAACGCGTAGTTCTCAGCTTGGCGAAAAAACATGGAGGAATTAATACAAATAGCTCTTGCTGATTCTGATGGGACTATAGCTATTTAATTGGCGTGAAACCATTTGATGACGCGAGAATTTTAAGAGACATGTTACTTTCTAATTTTAATTATAAAAGACGTTGTTATCAATCTCTTTAAATATGTTATCTTACAATTTTTGTTAAGCCTTGGTACCTTGCACGCTTTATTGCGCTAGCGTCATTTTTAAAACACCGATGACCGGAAAAAAGCTATGACGACAGATCTCACCGGTAACCGTTTTCCAAAATCCGCTGTCATTTTGGGGAGCTCTGCTGGACGCAGCCCAGACCAGTGAAAGGTCTGATCGTAATCGGATTATAGCTTCGTGTTTTCATGCTATTTATGGTGCGCATTTACTTCCAGTGTGTGTAGCCACAAATAAGCTTTGGTGTTATGTAACGTTAACAGTCATGTTGACAAACTAAGAAAATCGTTGAGGTGAAACGAGAGGATAGTGTTTACATGGCAACCCTGTTGTGAATATGGCTTTGAACATAGAGGGTATACAGTTGAGGAGTAGAAAATTCGGCCTTTACAAAAACGTAAAGGTAATATCCCTCCAAAGGTTTAGCTCTTCATTTCCCGTTTTTCCCCCATCGGATGATTTTAATGTGTACAAGTATATCCTTATTGGATGTAAAATGTCGTCTGATTTACAGTATATTTGCTATGCTTTGTATACTGCTTTAATATTTAAATAAATTTTAACTTTAGTATTTGTTCTTAAAAAAAGAAACATTTCCATATCTGGGTAAGTAAGTTTGTAAGTAGTCCTCCTCGGAGAGGTAATATTTTGGTTTTCCCAACTTGTGTTTAAAACTATTTGTGTGTATAACCGTGTACAAAATTTAATTACCAATGTTCATTTCACTAACCCTTTAAAAACACTAACCCTTTAAAAGTTTATCGTCAATAGTCATTTTTGGGTTTCTCTTGCCCAGAGTCCCTTTCACTTTCTCGTGAGTCATGTTTACGGAATGCAACCTTTAAGACGTCACAACCTCGCTGGAGAGAAAAATCGCTCCTTATATGGAGTTGCTAAGCGGCTTCCGTACTGCACGTGACCCCTTCGACCCAATGGGCAAGAGCCCCCAAAAATGACAAATTTTTCTCATCGAAGAGAGAAAACTTCGATGGATGAGAAAACTTTAGTAGTACAAAAAATTCACCTGTACGAGGAAGGCACTGGCCGACCTCTCTCCCTCTACCCCGTCTCGGGACGGTAAGATTCTATTTTCGCTTTCGCCGTGTATAAGTTTGTTTTTTTTCTTTTGTATTTCGCAATTAAAGTATTAAGTTTTTTATATTAAATCAGTTTATTATTCCACCGAATGATTGCTAATCGACGTTATTTCGAATAACCCTACAATTTTATTAAAAGGAATAAAATTGACTTTAAAGTTCCTTTTTCAGTCGGGGAATTTTAGAGTATTCTAAGCTCTCCCACTCTTGAGCAACCCCTCGGCCAAAATCCCACTACAGTAGGTGCGTACTAAGAAATATTTTTCCAATCCGCCCCCATCTTAAAAAATGGCGACAAGAAATGTAAAAAATCTTCTCTATGCAACAAAGGCCGCGCGTTTCAACCGATTTCGCAAATATTTAGTACACTGGTTTCCTTTAAAATATAGACGGGCTGAAAGGTCTTTTGGGTTCAATTTGTTGCCATCTTTTTAAATGGCGGCCAAAAACTTAAAAACCCTTCTTTATGGAATAGTGTCCGCGTGGAAAGTAATAAAAAATGTCCCGACGGGCTGCCGGGCAACACCGAGTGCCTTCGCTCCTAGGGTGCTACAAAAGTATTAGTCATGAGTAAAATCTACCCATTCTTTATATCATTTAGATGGAAGTTCATATTACACGCGAGCGCCGCCGCGGGTAACAGCTAGTTTTCCTTATAGGTGTTTTATGCACTTTTTTATTCCTTAATATAAGCAGAAATTTTTCCACCTGCAAATAAACACCTTTAAAATTCGGATTAAACTTAATCGAAATAACGATGAACACGCTTTCACAACTTGGAACTGAAGCCATGTTTGATAAAATGCTTGAAGCCGCTACAGCTCTCAGCCCTGATAGTCACAACCCATCAATTATAACATCCAAAATTAGTGCCTCTGAAGAGACATCGATGGCCTCGTCTGTTCCAAAAAAGCGTGCGTGAAAGATGAATTCCAAATTTTCTAACAGTATCGTTTTGTGTTCGGTTGGCCAATCACAAGACCTCGGAACAGGACAATTTGGTCTCGCCGATTTGGTCTCGAGACTAGATTTTCTAACAGTATCGTTTTGTGTTCGGTTGGCCAATAACAAGACCTCGGAACAAGACAATTTGGTCTCGCCGATTTGGTCTCGAGACTAATTGGTCTCACCGATTTGGTCTCGTGATTTTTGGTCTCGGGACTGTTTGGAATCGTGATTATTTGGTCTCGGGACTATTTCGTATTGTGATTATTTGGTCTCGGGACGGTTTGGTATCGTGATTATTTGGTTACCTAATTAGTCCTACCTAAAGCCAGTCGACGAAGGAAACATGTTTACGTTTCATATGCTGAGCAAGGATCAAAGGACCAAGTTTTGGCGATGCAGTAAGAGGGGATGCGGACGTAAAGCTTGACTTCACACTGAGGGAAATAATATTATCGTAAGTCGACTGGGACATCATACGCATAAAAGTGACGGTGCTGCTGTGGAAGTCTCAAAGCTAAACTTGATGATGAAGATACGAGCCACAGAGGCGATGGAAAAGCCCAGTCAGATACACAATTTCGTTGTCGCCGGAATCGGTCAGGCAATTCAAGGCAGAATTCCTGGCTATGAAGCTTCGAGAAAATGTATTCAATGAGCTCGACATTCAACCATCGTGGCTCTGAATACACCACTGGACTTAAAGAGTATAGTTATTCCCGAAAGGTATCGTTTCTACGAATCCGTTCCAGGCCGCAAGGAACTTTTCCTTCTCGGCGATAGTGAAGCAGAAGACCCGAATCGATTCCTTTTATTTGGAAAAGAATCTCACAAGAATTGGTCTGAAAGTATGGAGGTAGTGTTTATCGAGGGGACATTTAGTCTTTTACCTCCGCTATGTGAGTATGTATACGTCTTATTGGCTAAACGTGGGGGATTCGTTTTTCCTTTTCGCTCTTCCAAACAAAACCGATTTAACGTATAACGGATTGTTTACGCTAATTAAGAATACCTGGCCGGCTTTCAATCCTTTCATGTTTTCCATCAACTTCGAAATTTCTGCAATAAATTCTTTGAAACACAACTTTCCCCAAAGCAGCGTTCATGGATGTATATTTCACCTGGTAAAGAATTTTCGTCGGCATATGCAAATCACCGGCCTGAAGTCTCGCTATGACGGTGAAGCAGAATTTGCATTACAAGCTCGCATGATCGTTTCTTTGGCTTCCCGTCCCTATCTCGGATGTCGATAAACCTTTCGACGCGCTTACTTTCCATTTACCCGACGAACTAGCACCGATACTTAATTGGTTTGAAGATAATTATCTAGGACGACAGCAGAGAAATGGCCGCCAACCTCAAGCATGGTTTCCACCAGAAGTATGGTCTGTCTACGAAAGGACTCTCAATGAAGAAGATAGGACGAATAATTACGCAGAAGCAGCCCACTGCCGATTGCAAGCCGAACTTGACGTCAACCATCCTTCATTGTGGAAGTTCATCGATGGACTTAAAACCGTTCAAAAGGGCCGAGATGTTGCTTACGAGCGCTACGTTAGTGGAGCTGAGCCACCAAGGAAACCTAATAAATATCAGCGAAACGATGAAAAAATCCTAAAAATTGTCAAAGACTACAAAAATCGCCAAATGCTTGAATACCTTCGTGGATTGTCACATAATTTTTTGATGGAATAAGCTATTTGTAATATCGAAAAATACTTCCTATTATTGTTAGTAAATTGTTCGTGCTAAAGGGCGTACTTTTCAGACTCATATAAATAATCTTCTTACCTCCACACAGGGTTTGGTTGGGTTGGGTTAGGTAAGGTTAGCTTTGGCTGGGTTAAGTAAATGCTGCAGGGGTGATAAGTAGTAACAATGTGTTACCTTTGGCCCAGTGGCGTGGGCTGGCGGGGGAAATTGGCGTGAACCGGCGTGAGGAATTGGCGTGAAATGTCGTGATGTCTGACTTGGCGTGAACCGATAGAGTAAAGTTGGCGTGTAATCTTATGACGACGTTTAATCTCATGTCGAACACTTGAGATAGGGTTATCTATCCCCGTTGGTGTGTCTTATTTTAATTTTTGAAGAAAACAATAAATGCATGACATCACTGATAAGGGATCCACTTTTGAATTATGGCGGTTAAAATCCATGTCACGTGCTCGGGAAGTTAGGCTTAAGTTAGGTATCGACTTTCAACAACGTGGCCATCAACGTCATGGTAAAACCCCGCCAAGTGTTAGGCTTAAGACGATGTCACATTGTCTTTCGACAACGTGACCGTCAACGTCATGGTAAACCCCTGCCAAATGTTAGGCTCAAGACCATGTGTCATATTGACTTTCGACGATGTGCCTCGAACGTATAAAAGACGTGGTAGGTTTGAGGATAAGGCATTTTACGAGTCTTCAAGCACTCATCGAAATGTAAGTATACTCTCTCCTTTAGTGTTATGTTTAAATTTAAGTTCGCGTCTTAATTCTGTGTGATTATTTAGGGATAACTCCAACGTTTTCGAGATTTCCTCAACTAAATCGGTCAGCGTAACAGCGGACTGCAATATTAGACTAGGAATGACGGATGGTTCTACTGGGATTATATTAAGTGAGGACGAGTACATGCAACTTTATGGGATGAGGGATACCATAAATGAATTTTTCGAAAAGGATGACGCTCAAACTACCACGAGCTTTTTCGAAGGGTCGGTGGACAAGCGAATTCAGCTTGTAACTTACCAGGATAGGAAAGCGTTAAATATTCGTCGAGTAATCCCGGGTAAAGGAGCCAACTATGGGATTCACTACCCGACTAAGAAAGGATTCGCTATAGGGTCATACCTATGGGGAAACTTACTGGAAAAACACATTCAGGTGGTTACATTCCTTACTGAATCAAAACGTGTAGAGAGCGCGATTAAGGAGATAGTTGTACAGCAACTGACTGAGGGAATCAAGAACACCTGCAATGGATGCTTTATAGACCACCCATCGCAGATGCAACATGATTGCATATGACGGAATGGAGTGAACGTGTAGATGAACATTATTCTAATGCCGTGTCAAATTTAAATATAGAGATGATAGTTAACATTTTTAATAACTGCTCTTTCTTAAGCTTTCAATTCTGTAAGCAAATGGTTTCTAAAAGTGTATGTAACTCAAAAAAATTCCTGTAAATATTGTATTGACGTAAATTTAAATAATAAACATTGAAATTTATCATATTCTCATTATTCTAAGTATAAGCATATTTCCAATTTTTAATTAAAATTAATAAATATTCAAATTTAATAGTTCATATTTATTCATGATATAGACACATATATATTTTAGAACAATCATTGCAGAGATAGGAAACTGAAATGTAAATAACTGCAACGGGTGTAGGAAATGTTTTTTAGTTAGGAAACGCTTATTGATGAAGCGGAAACAACTAGATATGTTTTCGAAAACATGATAAGCGCGTGTGAATACATGGAAACCTCCGACTACGAGTAAATAGAAGGACAACACCATCAAGAATTTGAGATATAAGCCATGATAGAGGTCTTTCATGGTAGGTCAAGTAAACAGTTACAGTCGGCAATATTTGGGAGAATAATCTATGTTCACGATAGGAGACTTAGATTGAAGTTTAAAATCCCGTCAGGAAGCATGACGCAGATTGTCACGTGATACAAGTGTGAAATTCTCTGATCTACGATAGTTGAACATCTTATCACGCCAAGAGTATAAAAGCCCCGGCGTGTACATCAGCTATTCATTTTCTGTTCTGGACAACTTCCTGACTGTTCTCAAGTTTCTTTTAGACGTTCTTTGCAGAAGGTAAGCGAAACCTTTACGGTATAGCACCGAAAATACTTGTAATTATCTTTGCGATTAAGATAATGACATAGTTATTTCCGATCCCAGATTAAGATAGATTTTTTTACTGTCTTTAAGACATAGTTAATTCTGTCCCGAGATTAAGATATATATTTTTTTACCGCCTTTAAAGAGAGTTAATTTTTAGAATGTTTAAGTGCAGTGCTTGTGAACGCGAATATGTTAGATCCTGGGACCTTACGAGGCATTTAAGGGAAAAGCATGAGGGGATTTTGTTTAAGTGTCTGCAATGCCCAAAGAGTTTCACGAGACGCGCCACTTTAGCTGCCCATGTGGCCGGCAACCACTTCAACTCAAAAGGTAGAAAGCGTGCGGTTTTCAACCTATCTAGCTCTAGTTCGGACTCTGATTCCACCCCTAGCCCCGATTCTCCCACCCTTAAGGACGTTCCAACTTCCGGTTCTCCTTCCCTCTCAAACATTCCAATTTCCATTTCTCCTCCCCTCACGAACATTTCAGATCCGTCAACCCCAGACTCTATCTCCCCTGTCCCTCACTTTACCGAATACCCTAGCAGGTTATCACTCAATTTCACGGGACATTCCATAAGCTCGGTGGAGTTAGATAGCGTGGAGGTTCAAGCTATGCGCGACCTCATCAAGAGTAGGGAAAATAGTTAGTCCCCTCCCTCGCCATCTCTTTATTTCTCTGAAGCTCCTTTAAGTATGGAAGAGTTAAATGCCCACGAAGCCCGAGCTATGCGCGAACTTATTATGAGTAGGGGTAATCGTTTAACCCCTCCAACCCCTCCCGAGGCCAAGCGGCCAAAACTAACCCATTCCACTCCAAATCCTATTCCCCCAACTCCTCCCTCTGTTTTTGGTTCACTTTTCGAAGTCGCCACCCACCTCTCCCCTCGTTTTTGGTTCCCCTTCCGGCGTCGCCCTGTCGTCGGACCTTTCATCCCAAAATCTTGATGAACTACCTGACGATTTGAATCGTGCACTGCATGAGTTCATGGAGCGGGAAGAGGATGACATCGAAGTCGTCACGCTGGACGACACTCCCCCTCCACCTAGGATCGCATGTTATATTTGCGACAAGTGGTTCAACGGCCAAAACGAGACCGATATGCACATGCGCGAGTACGTCCTAGGTGTTGAAGTGTGCGCAGCAGATGGGACCAGTCAGGAGGGAGACTTTCCGGAGCTTTCGAGCCAGGAGGCCCGTGACCTTAACCGTTTCATGGATGGAGAGGAGGAGGAGGACTTTCCGGGACTTTCGAGTCAGGAGGAGCGGGACATCCACGACTTCATGGATCAACAGGAGGGTGGAGGACAGCCGCCGGATGAACCTATCGTCGCCTCGCCAGAAGCCCCCCTTCACGACCAGCTAGAGGAGTTGGAGGTTCTAGGTAATGCTATTTTTTGTGGACGTTTCACACCTTTAGCGACCGAGACTGGCGTAGATCAGTACATAGGTAGACATAGGGTAGCGATAGAAAATTATTTACGTGATAAATTGTCGAGGGATCGGGGTATTAAGTGGTATTTAACTGTCAGGGCTCGCTACACCAGGGAGTTAGCTAATACTGACGAGGAGGTGGAATGTTTGATCTATCACAGGACCCGAAACTTAACGGTTTTAACGCCTGACGTTATACCTGGACAGATGGACTTAGGAATTTTGACACTGAAACGATTAATGGAAGAGTATGAGGAGAGTGGTAGTGGGTGGGTATTAGATAGAATCCAATTTTTACAAATTAATATTATAACGTACCTTCCGCTTCACGGGGGTACGTACTTTGAAACCCCTAAGAAACTCGCATTTAAAAAAGCGCTCCTTAATGTACAAAACACAGATAATAAGTGTTTCCAATGGTCAATTTTGGCTCATTTACACCCTAAAAATAATAACCCCCAGCGCGTAACAAGGTACTTACAGTATAGCAATGAATTAGACATGACAGGCATTACATTCCCCGTGGAAGTAAATACCTCAAAATTAGAAAAATTCGAGCGTGTAAATAACCTTTCGCTTAATATATTCGGCTATGAGAATGAGGTTTTCCCTCGTTACGTGAGTTCCAACAGAGTTGAGGAACCGCGACAAGTTGATCTGTTGCTATTAACCCAGGGCGAGAAGAAGCTCTTTTGTTTAATTCGCAGCATGACCCGACTTCTTGCAAAAGCGTTCACCGCACACAGGAACAGGAACTATTACTGCCGCTATTGCCTGCATCGTTTCTCCGGTATAGACTCGGAGACAAACTACAAAGACCACATCAAGGAGTGCAATCTACACGGACCCCAGAAAATCGAGATGCCGGTGAAGGACCCCATTCTGGAATTAAAAAACGTTGCTTGGCAACAGAAGGTAAACTAAAACTATTATTATTTATCAGAGGGAAAAGCGGATAACGCGTATGATTAGATGCATGAGAGAGGGAGAGAGTTTGCTACGGTTATCATTATAGAGTACATTATCGTTGATAACATGTTTTTTCTATTCTCACAGGTTAAGTACGTCATCTACGCTGACTTCGAGTCGATTCTCCGCAAAGTTCACCGATGCGACCCCGACAGTGACCTCTCTTCTACCACGAAAACTTCGCAGCACATCTCCTGTGGGTTCAGTTATGTGATCGTTGGTCACGATGGTTCGGTGTCCAAACCGGTTACTTATCGTGGGGTAGAAAATCTTTTACGTGAAGATGCAATTATTCAGGGTAAAATTAAAGTTAACACTCCCATGAATTTATCGGACTTGGAAAAGGCGCAGTTTGTCGCGGCTCGAGACTGCTACGTTTGCAATGAGGCCTTTACCGTAAATGACAGTAAAGTACGTGACCACGATCATACTACCGGGGCCTACAGAGGCGCCGCTCATAATTCGTGTAACCTGAAGCTGAGGACCAGGAATTTCGTTCCGGTTTTTATGCATAATCTCTCTCGTTACGACGCCCATCTTATAATGGATAAAATAGGGCTGGTTAAAGATCATGAGATTAAGTGCTTTCCGACAAATTCGGAAACTTATATTTCATTTTCTCTTGGTAATCTTAGGGTTTTAGATTCCATTAGGTTCATGCCTGCATCGCTGGAGACACTCGTGGCAAGTCTGGCTAGAGGAGGAGCTGACAAGTTTAAGTGTTTAAACTCTGTGTTCAGCGCCGAGGAAGTACCACACCTATTGAAGAAACAGGTCTACCCATACGACTACTTTGACTGCGAGACGAAATTCAGCGAGACGGAGCTACCACCCAAGGATGGCATTTTCAATACCCTGACGGACGAGGAGATTAGCGATGCGGATTATTCCCAGGCTCAAACAATTTAGGAGAAATTCCAAATCGCTAATCTGGGCGTGTGGAAACTTTCTTAGAATTTGGTATTTTTATCTTTCTTTAAATATCTGTTGTTTCAATATCACTTGTTTTGGACAAGGCCTTGGGTTAGGAAAATTTTTGAATGACTCCCGTAATACAGGTGCAGCGGGTCACCGGCCGGTCATGCTATATTTTTGTAAGCATGTTTGTCGAGAGAGAGTTCCTCTGGCTCGAGGCTTTCCCCTTAAGTGAAAGTGTTTGCTCACCTGACCTTTGGGCTTGTCCAATGAAAGTGAGTCTTTTGAATGTTATTGTTCAAATAAGGGGTAGGAATCTCTTCGTGTGGAGGGTATTTTTGCTTTACTCTCGCTTTAGCTGTTACTCGGGTTAGTTCGCTACCCAAAATAAACCCTTTTTATTCAGTCTAATTTTCAACATGTAATTTAGTTATATTTATTAACATTAAAATTTCACTTGTTATTCAAATCTCAAGTTGAGCTAGTTGCGATGTTTTTTATTCACATATAATTAACAAATAATATAACGCGAAGGAGAAGTTACGACATAATTTGGTGCCGAAACCCGGGATAGGGCCACTTTAGATTTAACTAAAGTATTATCAAGTATGTGTTAACGTTTTCGTGTTATAATCGGCGGCGGATAGAGTAACAGAACCTTGCGGATACGTATAATAATAAAGTACGGAGCTTTATTTAATCTAAACAAAGGCGGAACTTTTGAACTTTAATTTAATCGGTAAATTAAATCGGAACTATGGCAACGGAACAAGCCAAACAAATACGGAAGCGTGCGGTAATTAGAGGACAAATTACCACTAGCTTAAAAAAGATAAAATCCTTACTTCAGTCGGTACCAGTGGACAGGGACGAGTTGGAAGAAGGACTAAACGTTATATTAAGGAAGGAAGCGGCCCTTCGACCTTTGGATGATATAGTACAGGCTCATATAACAGACCCGGATCAAATGGAAGATGTTGTGGAACAATGCGAGAAAATATACGACGACATTTCTGTAAGTAAAACAAAGTGTTCTCGTAAAATTCGAGAAATAGATGCCACCCTAGCTACCGGAGGGGCAAGCGGTTCTAGCACCCCATCAACTCTCTCCAGTTCCGGCAGGAGTAACGGAAGCTCGGTTAAACTACCGAAGCTAGAGCTCGCCAAGTTTGACGGCGATATGACGAAATGGCCAAATTTTTGGAATCAATTCAGCTCCACTGTACACCAGAACGTGGATTTGGATGGGACGAAGAAGTTCATGTACCTAAAAACTTGCTTGGAAGGACTAGCAGCTACCGCAATCAAGGGTCTCACCGTCTCCGACGCCAACTATATCGCGGCTATAGATATTTTGGAAAGAAGATTCGGACGCAGAGATCAAGCAGTGAACACCCACTTGGATAACCTGGCAACGATTGACCCTGTTACCAGAACTTCGGATACCGCGGCATTACGAAAGCTTTACGACTCGCTAACGGTAGAAATGCGCAGTTTAAGTGCTCTCGGAATAAGTGAAGATAAATACGGTATATTATTGTGCACGATTCTGCTGAAACGGATCCCAAAGGATATAAATCTTGAATTTAGTAAAAAGCAAGATGGGCAGCGCGAGCATGATATCACGGAGCTTGTCCAATTCCTCGGGGACGAAGTATCAAGTCGCGAGCGGGCGTTCATTATGAGTGAACCGGTTCGAGTCGCAACGGCGGGCGCCAAGGAGCCAAATTGGAAATCGTGGGAAGAGCGTAAGCCTAAACCTAAAGGTTTTCAACAACGTAGCGGCGGGTCTACGTCATCGGCCATGGCTTTATATACGGGTGTAGCACCTTCGTCGAAAGGTTGCTTATTTTGTAGTGACACCGGTCATTTTTCGGGTGAATGTGATAAAATATCGGTTCCGCGAAAACGGGAAATAGTGCGGGAAAAGGATCTCTGTTTTGTATGCCTCAAATCGGGTCACAGTTCGAAGTCATGCTTCAAAAGGAATAAAGTTTGTAAACATTGCGGCTATAAACATCATTCAAGTATTTGTGAAACTCAACACAAGAAGGATGAAGGAGCGGATTCCACTGAAATCACAGCTTGCCATCTAAGCACTAAGGGGGATAAAATTTCTTCTTGAAACGGCCCAAGTAGATTTGTCCAACGGCGGAAACGGAAAACCCCTAAGAGTGAGATGTCTCATGGATGGAGGAAGCCAACGTACCTTCATTAGAACGGAAGTTTCACGCCAGCTAAACTTGCCGGTAGTAGGGGAGGAAAATTTGAGGGTCGTAACCTTCAATAGCGATAATGCTAAGGAAGAAACAAGACGTCGCGTGCGACTAACCCTCACTAACGTTCGGGATCCCTCAAAGAAGATAGAGCTAGAGGCTCTAGAATCCCCGTCCATCAGTTGCAGCAGAATTTGCGTATCGCAAACAAACGACGCCATTACGAGTAGTATACGACGGTTCGGCTCATGAGTGCCTGGAAATCGGGCCCAACTTAAACCCGGATATCTTGGAGGTTCTCCTACGATTTCGCAATTTCAAAATCGCGTTCGTAGCAGATATAGAAAAGGCCTTCCTGTAGATCTCATTAACAGCGACGGATCGAGATGCAGTAAGATTCTTATGGCCGGAAAACCCTTCTAAACCTAACGAGCTAACGGAATATCGCATCACGAGAGTTCCATTCGGAGTCGCCTCAAGTCCGTTTCTTTTAACGGCCACTATTCGGCATCATCTCAAACAAAATGAAGAGAAATATCCAGAATTTTGCGAACTTATAAGATCTGGGCTTTACTACGACGACCTGGCTTCTGGATCGTCGGAAGTATCGGAGGGTATAGCGTCAGCAACCGAAGCAAAGGAGCTAATTCTGGGAGCAGGTATGAACTTGCGGAAATGGCTGTCAAATTCACGGGAACTCCAAGAGACAATGAACGGGAAAAGCTCATTGGCTGGAGAATCAGTAAACTTCAGTATTGACAGCAGCCAAGGCCCAAACGTCAGTCAAAAGGTTTTAGGCCTAGCTTGGAACAACTCCGAAGATCATTTCTCGTTTGATTTAAAGGGATTGCTCCAATTTCAAACTACCAGAGTAAACACGAAGCGTTTCATACTACAATGTGTAGCACGAATCTTTGATCCCATTGGCTTCTTAGCCCCTTTCGTTATCAGGATGAAAGTTCTCTTCCAAAGCCTCTGGAGAAGCGGGGCAAATTGGGATACCAAGCTAGGGTTTGAAATCACGGACGAATTTGATCGATGGTTTGAAGAGCTCCCACAGCTTCACCAGTTGGAGATACCTAGGCATTACTATGATGGTATTTCTGAAGATGAAATTGAAAGTCGTCAACTAATCGTGTTCTGTGACGCAAGTAAACAAGCATACGTGGCGGTCGCGTACATTCGGTACATTCAGACGGACGGTACAATCGGAATAAATTTCGTGTCGGCAAAATCTCGCGTCGCTCCTATAAATGAGATGATAATCGCGCGGCTTGAGTTAATGGAAGCACTCCTAGGTGCACGGCTTCTTAATTACTTGAAGCCAATCTTCACGGAAAAACGGTCCGACATTCGGCTTTTTACGGACAATACCGCAGCACTCTATTGGATTAGGGGTTCTCCATCACGTTGGAAACCTTTTGTGGCTAATAGAGTCACGGAGATTCAAGGGCTAACGGAGCCACGAATTTGGAGTCACGTCAGGGGACCCGAAAATCCCGCAGATCTTGCTACCAGAGGCAAGTCGGTAGACCAGCTGATCGAGTGCGAGTTGTGGTGGAGTGGACCGGAATGGCTTCGGCTAGACGAAACTGAATGGCCTTCTACATCAGGGGCGGAGCCCGTTCAGGAGGATCTGGAGGTAGAACAACGGGTGCAGTTGCATTGTAAACGCTGGGAGCGAGCCATTGTTGGACGTAGGAAAGTACAGCTCTCTTTCCAAGGTCAAAAGAATTATGTCCTACGAAATCCGTTTCACTGAGAACTGTAGAAAACATAAGAATCTACAACAGCGGGGAGCGCTCACAACGGAAGAAATTCTACAGGCAGAGAAGGTCCTGATACGAGAGGCCCAATCACGGGACTTCCGGGAAGAGAAGACACGGCTTCAATTGAAGGAAAGAGTTTCGCCTCAGTCCAACATCTCCAATTTGAACCCCATAATGGACGAAGATGCGATAATGCGCGTTGGTGAACGTTTGGAAAAAACGGGATTGACTTTTGGTGAGAAACACCCAATCATTTTAAACTCAAAAAACAAGTTATCGGAGCTAATCGCTGGGTTCCATCATGCTAGGTTAATGCACTCAGGTTTAAGGGACACTATTACCGAGATAAGGGAACGGTTTTGGATAATTCGCGGCAGGCAAATGGTAAAGAAATTAATAGGGTCTTGCGTCACCTGCAAACGCTTTTCGGCGAAGCCTGGCGCCGCGGTTGTAGCCCCTCTCCCTAGCGATAGGATCAACGAAGCGCCTCCTTTCAAAATTGTAGGAGTAGATTTCGCTGGTCCAGTTATAGTAAGAGTTGGAAAGCGTGGTACTCAAAAGGCTTACATAGCTTTGTTTACATGCGGAGTAACCCGAGCCGTGCATCTAGAGCTGGTTTCTGACCAAAGAACGGACTCCTTCCTCATGTCGTTCTGGCGGTTTATCTCGCGTTGGGGTGTACCTAGTACTAGAGTGGGATATAGACCGAGTGGGGAAAGGTGAAGCCCCGCCCATTGACATGCGCGGTAACTACTGGATGTTTTACTTCCAACAGTAACAGGTAGATGGCGGGAAAATTTGGTCTTTGGCGCGAAATTTAAAATACTTTTTTTAAGATCGTCTGCTTAGGAGTCGGCTCAACATTATGCGTAATCTGAGACTGTACTATAGAATTTGGGCAATAGTGGCATGTCACGCACCAAGTGCATTACAAGACTTTTATTATGTGCATATTACAGAGCTGATGATCTGGTGTAATGTAGAACATCTTTTTTCATTTTAAAGGTAAGGAATTTGTTTCTAATGTGCATTCTTAGCCTTACAAACAAGTTTAAAATTTTTCGCTCGACATTGCAACAACTTAGCTCAACCTCCAATTGATTGTGGAGCATTCTAGTTATGAAAGAACTTAATTCTTCAAGTGGAGATTTCATGCTTGTGTCCAGGAATTGTTCAGACAGGCTAACGAAGTCTAATAGTCTCGATGAAGGATGTTTGAGGTTACCAAAAGCCTTGTGCTGTGTAAGAACTGATGATGAAGGCAATTCGTACGTTTTATTTTCATGTGAACTTACGTTATAACAGGATTCGCAAATTTGTTTCTGGAGTTTAAAACAAATATATCCTGCTATATGGTAAATTGTCAACTCTTTTGCCTTTTCCTTTGGGTCTATGCTCTCTACTTTGGTATTTTTTAGGTCTTTTTGTGCCAAGCCTGCAAGTCCAAGGAATTCCACCAAGTCTTCTAAATTATCACAGCATGAATCAGAACTCCTTGCTTGCTTGTGGCCAGAACTATTTTGTTCTTCCACAAAGCTATAAACGGCCTCTGTACCAAATATGTCTTCCACTAGAGTTCGAAGAATGTCAGAGGCCGGTTTTCTAAACATATCTATGGAAATGTGAAGGTTAGCATTTTATAATAGTATAGGATATATCACTTAACAGATTGGTCTCGATTTAATGGCATGATATCCAGGATTTGACCATGCTCAGTCACTTGAGTCATCTCCATGGCTGTCGAATCTTGAAGCACCTGATTTTCACGTTCACTAGAATGTAGTGGCTCGTTTAACAGGCCATGCTAAATAGAAAGAAAGGTAACAGAGATAATTATTGTGTTCTTTACAATTTGAGCAAGTTAAACTTACAGACGTGCTTGGAGCAGTATATGCTATTTCTTCCACCTCCGTCTCAATGTGGTTCTGAAAAAGGAAAAAAGAAAAATGTTATAACTATAGAGTTAGATAAGCAACACCATAGCAGCACTTTGCTTTGATAATGCTAATAATATTACCAATTCATAAATGAACTTTTCAACATTTAGATCAGACATAAACCTTTGGGCTTGCTTCACAAGCAAAATCTTTAAACGATGCCGAAATTCTCTTCCTGATGGAAATTTGTTACCCCTGGCGCGAACACACGAGAATAAACTTTCTAGTGCATTTTGATTGAAGCGACCAGCCATGACAAAGTTGAAACCCCTTTGACAAAGGTAGGTATTCAATTCTATGATTGACAGTGATGCCATTATAACACCAGTTTGAATTGGCTTCCATGCTTTAGCAATTTTCATTCCTTCAAAAAGAACTACCACTTCACGTAAATATTCAATGTTGCTCGCTTTTAAGGATTTGCCTTTACAACGACCATTCATTATTTGAAACCAGTTATGCATAAGCCAACAAAACCAAGCAATTGTTAAGGCCTCCTTTTCAATATGTCCAATGTGAACAGCGGTTTCCACCGCAGCAGCTGTATCGGCACTTAATAGTTGTTGCGCAAGAGGCACTCATATCTTCTGATAATGTGTTGGATTAACATGTGTTGGGGTAAGTTTAGGCCCTAGTTTCAGTTCTGAAGTTGCCTGAAAGTGTATGAGATGCTTCAAATACTTAATGTCAACATTTTTGCAAGGAAGATCATATTTCGCAACACATTGCTCTGGCAGCTCCAAGACATTGACCAGAATAGAATTTCGAACACTTTTCAAAACATGAGGTGGATCTGGTACTACAAAAATCCTGTTCTCTGGATTGCACGGGTGTGTAAAGTGGTGTTTCTTTTCATAACATGACACCTTAATTCCTAAGTCACGATACATAGCCATATTTTTAGGGCCCATGTCACTTACTATCGACACAACGTTAAATCCAATGTCATGAAGGCATTTTATACAGTCCGTCATGAAATTCTTCAGATCACCGCTGTCTATACTGTTGCCAACCAAATGCCAACCAAGAATGTATTTCCATTTGGAGCAAGCAGAACGAACCATTACCACTAATCCCTGGGTAGCGACTGCATGGTTGGACAATGTTGAATGTCCCAATACAGTTTTTAATCCGGCATCATATTCGTATGACCGCTTAATTTGCATTTCGTCAACCAAGAGTATAACACTTTCTTCTATCTTTGTCATTTTGGGCGATTGTTTTTGCAGCAGGCGCAGCGTGGCACTTTGAATACCTGGTGGAAATTTAAGCGTCTCTAGATGTTGATTTAGGCACCTTGTTGTTGGAAGTGGATGACCTTGCTCACGTAAGAAATTGTACCCTTTTGTACCAATATTGTATAGAAGTTGTAACGACGATTGTATGGCTTGAGGAGACCACTGTTTGCATCGTTTGCGCTGTTCTACAACGTGATTTATTTGATCCGCAGTGAAGAGTTTGCCAAAGGCCGTCATTACTTTCTCTAATTGGTACCTCGATCTTTCTAGTTCCGAAAACAGTTTAGCGTGCTGTTTTTCAAGGTCTGTATTCTTCTTTGACAATTCCGCTATTGAAGTCTTCAAATCTTTTATAATTATTTTCAGGTTTTCAGAGGCATTCTTTGACTCATCAGAAAACGTTTCTGTCTGTGTTTCGATGTGGCACTTTCGTGAATTGTCATCAGACGCCTTTAACATATTAATGCAAAGTTTAGACCAACGCTAAAAAGGTTTAACATACATTCAATCTGTTTCATAATCGTGATTATTTACATTTTTGGCCACATCATTTGATAGCAAACGACGCACTTTAGATAGTCTTTCCATCTCGTCCTGGGATTAATTGCAATAAATAACTAAAACATCCCTGATACCAAACAATATTGCGATGTTATTAAATCTAAACTTACCATATCATTTCCGGTGTGTTTTCTTTTATTCCTCTCAGACATGGATACTTCTTTTTGAATTGGGTTTGGTGTTCCAATTGTAGGAACTGCATTTGGGAGTTTACTACCATTTGTGCCAAAGCAATTCGGAGAAAAATGATCCTTCAAACAAAGTGGTTATTAGATAACTATTATTCATTCATTAATAAAACAAGACATTACCTTACAAAGACGCAAGTGCCGATATTTTCCACTTAAGGCATCATTGCTATTTCTACCGATAAAGTTAAACCATTGTTGTCTAACGTCACGATTATTTGGAAAATAAAATAAATAAACATCCTTTTCTGTGTTTGTGCAAGACGGGAATGCTCATTTACAAGTCATAGTAAATTTAAATTGAAAATTTAAATTCAACCTACTCCCTTGACTTTAAATTGAATAAAGAAAAACTCATGAACTTGAATATATTCAACTTTATTCTTTAGTAACAAACAATGTGTAAGTTGTGTTTAAAAAATGGAGGCAATATTGTTCACAATCTATAAAATAACACCAATTTTCCGTTTTTTATTACAATTTCAACCAACAATGTCTATAGTAACACCAATGTTCTAAAAACGAAGCATTTTGAATTTTGGGCTATTGGGTAGATTTTCTTGCCATCTACGTATTGCTGTTGAAAGTAAAACATCTGTTAAGTAAACATTTCTGCGCATGTCAATGGGCGGACCTACACATTTCCCCACACGGTCTATATCCCACTCTAGGATGGAGAAAAGACCAGATGGTGCTGTTCAGAAGCCAGTAAGTACAGACTGGCGTCCATCTGGGATGGACAAAAGAACGGATGATGGTGATGTAAAGAAGCCAATAACTACATTCTGGTGTTCAAGTGGGATGGACAAATGATCAGAGGATGGTGGTGTTACAGACAATGGAGTAATATTCATTCTAAGTGGAATACAATTTTCCAAATTTCCGGTCCGGAAATTGAGAACACATTTGTCCCGTTCTGTTAACTGCGAACGCGGTCCCCTGGGGTGTAACAACAGACAGACAGACAGACAGAGACGTCGAAATAAGAACCTCTCCGTGACATACGTCACTCGGAGAGGTAACAAGAAAACTCCTGTGCAAAATGATAATTAAGGGACTAATAATTAATATCTCTTCCGTTAAAGCTCACAACGGGATCTATGAGAATGAGAGAGCGGATGCCCTTTCGAAAGAACCCTGCACAAGGGCTATTGTAGATATAGAAATAGGTTATTCTAAGTCAAGTATAAAGCAATATTATTTACATTCATTTTGCTTAGAGCAATGGCAGTCCGATTGGGCGCACTCTGAAAAGGGAAGGAGCACTTTTCATTTTAGAAATAGAATTAGTGAAAACTCGTTTGTCCCTGACCACTTTGTGAGTCAAATCATGAGCGGGCACGGTCAGTTCGCGAAATATTTACATGAATTCGGTCATCGGGAAGAAGATCTCTGCTTCTGTGGACAGGCAGAGGCAGATGCTTTGCATTATCTACAATTTGTAGGATTCTTTTCAAACCGACCAACCAGACCAGATAGAGACAAGAATAATTTAGAAAACGAAACAGTAAGAAAAGAAATTAAATCATTAATGCACCATCTCACAGAGTTTACTCAATTAATACTTAAATAGTTTACTTGAGTTGAGCTCGAAGGGTTTTTAATCCGTTTTAAAGGTTTTTCCCTTCCCTCGTCTGTAGTTCAGACCATGATACCATGTCCCCCTTTATGTGAAAACGACATAGGGTGCTAATAAATTTTGAATCTGAATGCCCCTATCTACGGGCGGGCAGCTACTGTCGGGTAAGGCCGATTTACCTTTTTATTTCTGACCATCATCAGGACTAAAGCATCCACGAGTTTCTTGGCTAGCGCCCTTTCTACTGATGGAAAGCACGCTGCCGTCGAGGCCTCTCCTAAGCATGAAACTGAATCTGACCTTTTTTGCACCCAGTAAAAGACTCTCTCGTACCCCTATGTTGAGAGACAGTATAGCCCTTGCTATACAGTATAGCTTATCCAACTCTTTCAAGGGCATGCCCCTTGATGCCGCAGATTCGGATACAACGGATGTTATTCCGTACCACGCCGCCAACACGACTGTCAATCCCGATCCTTCCTCCATCGAGGAAAGACCCTGTTCCTTCTCGGAGCCCCGTTCTTTGGCCCGAGCATTGGAATTTGTCCTTTTGTATAAGAAAAATCTTTTGTCAGCATCCCACAGTAATGAAACCATAGACATTAGAACACTATTAAGAACCTAGACAAACTATTGCGAAGGGGGGGGGGGTCTCGCGACATTCTGAGACGAAAATTACAATCCTCCTTCGCGTGTGTGACAGTGGTGGGAATCTTCAGAAGAATCTTCTTAAGGAGAGCGCTATCACGCCTTCTAACCCTTCTTTTCCGTAGAAGAGAGGGCAACACTATAGAAGCTGAAGGGCGCCTTCTTTGAAAAGAAGATTGGGTAAAAGAAGGCACAACTTCCTTCCTACTACCCTACCTTCCTTCCCCAGACCGAAAAATGCATGGAATGGAGCTTTAGCTATCGCGAGCGTCCCTTCTAAGATTCGGAAGGTACTCCCTCGAGAAGGGAGGTGAGCTTTCTTTTTTGGAAAGAAATATCTCTTCAGAATTAAAGAAGGCAACTGGCTGGAGAAGAATGTTTACCTTCTTATTTTGGGAAGGGACAGTGGCATAGAAGGGAAGTTTTGGGAGAGGGAGGGAATAGGCATTGCCCAAGAAGGGAATTTTTTTGTCTTCCGTGATGTAAACAGCCCGCGGAAGGTTTTAAGGCTTCTTTCAATGGGAAAGAAGTTCTGATAGGTAAGGTAGTACAGCTCTATTATGAAATCAAATACGAGAAACTATCGGTAGATGATGTTATTCCACCAAAGTAAAATTTATGTGTTTGAAGATATGAATTTGATTGAATCGATGATGATCACTGAACATTCTCAATTTATTAAGTCACTAGTATGTAGTAATTACAATTATGGTTTTTTTATTAAGTTCAAATACTAACTTTCTGCCCTAATGAAATATTTAACCTAGGCCTATATGTGAATTATGTTAAAGATTTTAATATTAAGCATAAAACTGTGGATTTTATTATGAAGCATAAAATTACGGACAATTTCAATATTAAGCATAAAATTACGGACAATTTCAATATTAAGCATAAAATTACGGACAATTTCAATATTAAGCATAAAATTACGGATATAAGTATTAAGCGTAAAATTACAAATTTTAATATTAAGCATCAACTTATTAATCTGTGACGATCAAATCAAAGCAGCGATTCCAAAACAGATTTTGATATCAAACTCGATGAAGGTAAACAAAAACTCGCTTTTTTATTCAATTGGTTTATATGTAAACTAAAGGGGAGCCACCGAGACTTGCGGTATTCTCTTTGTTAGAAGGTAGCTCCGCTGCGGGCCGGTGAATATTTTCACCCAGCAAGTCTTTTGTGTCGCCCTTTAATCATAGTAATTTTGCACGGCTGATAGATATTTTACCTTGTGCACATTTTATTTTATCCCAGCCTTGAATCCGTTGCCGACAATTTTCGGAGCCCAAGACTCGGATTCGGATTCTGAAGCGGAAGACCAAAAACTAAAGGCAACGTTAATGACGACGGTTGGGAGAGAAAACGTTGCATAGCGCACTCCTTACAATTAGTTGTAAATGATGCCATTAAGGCCAATGACAGATCGAATCAGTTACTCGAAAATGTCCAAAACTGGATAAACCTTTTTCGAAAATCGCCTAATGGACGGAAGAATTAAAATCAAGAAGTGGCGGCGTTGATTTGAAAATGATAGGGCGTGTTCGCTGGGGCGTTGTTTTACTTGGATTGGAACGATTTACGAAGGTCAGTTTATTTTAAGGGTCCATCTTGTCTAGAAAGAACCTCTGAATGTTTTTTGTCTAACTTCAATTTGAAAAGTTAGACAGGCAAGTTCTACTAGAGAATACTTTCTACAATAAACAATTATATTCCAGGATAATATGTTGAAAGCAATGGTTTATGCTTTGAATAAAGCTTAAAAAGACGCCAAATGTCCATCAAAAATAGACTTTCCGTTACCCTAGTAGCACTGCCGACGTAGGGCCTACATGGTCGGCTTTGTGTGTTACCGACGAGTTGGTAAAAAGTCACTAATAAGTCGGGAGAGTAATAGTTTGAAAGTCGAAATGTCCGCCTGGAGGGACGACGGCCCGCCAGTTTTCCTACTCTTTTGAGGCTACTGTAAAACGACTGTTGGCCGACTATATGTCGGCGTCATTATGCCTACCTAAAGCCGCGCTCAATCCGACGATTTCGCGGCTTTTTAGTATAGGAACGGTAAATCCTCGGTAAAGGGCTGGTAGAGTAAGGGTTTGAGAGTCGAAGTATCCGCCCGGTGGGACGACGGCCCACTGGTTTACCGACTGATACGACACGAATGAAATACGACCCTCATCCAGCACGTTTGAGAGTCGACTTAACCGCCTGTCAGCAAGAGGTCCGACGCTTTTGCCACGATCAAGCCTTAGCTCGAGGCTTCATTCGCTTATAGTAAAGGATACTGATACCTAGTATTGAAATTTCTTTAATACATTTTCAATGAACAACACTTAAGAATTTGTACTTTGAATATTTCAAGTAACATGCAGGTCAATTATAACAATTTCAAATATTAAACAATGTATTCGATATGACACGACTAGTCGAATGGAAAAATTAGCTGCCTAGCTAATTGGTTTTAACAAAAAGTAAAATTTTTCAGGGCGAGTATAATATTTACATCAATTAAAGTATTTATTAATATTCATTGTTAATATCTTCGATGTGGCCAGTTACTATCTCTCAAATTACAAAAAACTTTATGAAAAATATACATTTACAGATTTTTTAAGGAAAAAGAAAAATTTTAATTCTAAAGGGTATTACTTGACACATTTTTCTCTTAAAATGTTTGAAACCGCATAAAAATTCTCAAATTAAAACAAATTGAAATCTATTTTGGAATTCAGTATTATTTTCACAACCAAAATCTTTAAAATACTTAATATATAAGGTTTTTGAACTCCAAGCGCCCCAAAACACTTGCTTCTTTTATATTCAAACAAAGAAACTGAAGGTATACATAAACGTTTAAGTTTTGGTTTCACTTTCTATGGGTGTGGTTCCCAGCAGATGAGAAGCTAGGTTAAAAAGCAAAGGCTTATGCATAAAACTGGCTCTAAGAGGTAGATAAATTGATAATTCAATTACAAAATTCAAACCTTACGTGACAAACGAAGACGTTTCTAGTTTATATAGTGTGACAAAGAACCTTAGCGATGAAATTAAAAGTTACCAAACCTATAACTAATCATTTTCGACCACAAAAATCTCGTTTAAACATTCTAACGACCCAGCCGCGTCAGAGATACTGGAAAGGCTAACTTGCTTTCGCACTAGCAGCGCCCTCTTCGATGATGACGTGCATGGTTTCATTTTACTCTTTTAAAACGTCACAATTCCGACTAGCGCGAGAGAGTCGGTAATCAATTGGCAAAAAATAAGTTGGAATTTTCTAGACGGGAGGCAAGCCTACTTTAAACCATCTCTGTTCCAACTGTCAGATAGATGTTGGCATTGCCAACTAAAAGAAGTAGTCGGCTTCATGAGTCGGAAAAGTGTCGGAATAAGCATGGTACAGCTGACTGGACCGTAAACAGACTATTCGACCTTTAACCGACTGTTATGCGGAAGGCTTGTGCTACTGGGGTTCCATCAAAAAGTGGACCTACTTTCTTCTTTTCACACGATCAAACTTTTACCGCCAACTTTTAAATTCAGCTTTTTCGCCAGCCAATAACATTTCAGCAGCGCTTACGTCACCAATAAAAAACATTCAAAACATACGCGCGCTTTTGATTTTTATCTTCATACTGTTTTCAGTAACAAATGGCCTAGATTAAAATTAGAATTTAGCCTTAAGTTTAATTTAAAATAAAGGAATTGAGAAGAAAGGCTGCGAGCGCTTTAATAATAATGGAAATTTTAACATCTGATGATGAAAGTAAAACTGAAATTGAACGGCCAAAGATGAGAAAGTTTAGGGATAAGCCTTGGTTGAAACGTCGCAAAAAACAAGGAGTTTCAGAAAATTTAATTAGAGAGTTAAAATTAGAGGATAGAAATAGTTATCGGCGTTATTTGAGGATGGACGAAGATGCGTTCGTAGCTTTACTAAACTTCGTAAAATTCCATATTAAAAAACAAGACACTGTTATGAGAGACTCAGTTAGTCCTGAAGAAAGACTAAACTTAACACTAAGATTTTTTGCCTCAGGTAGGTAATGCTATAAAAATTGTTATGAACTTCAATTTCCACACGTATGATCATTTTTTCACAGGGTAGAGCTTCACTTCCCTTCATTTCCAATTTAGACTGGGTATTAGTACTGTTCATGGTATTGTGTATCAATCATGCAGGGCTATTTTACCATCTCTCCAACAAGAGTATGCGCTTCAAATATACAACCAGAGTATGATTATATTTGATAATTTCTTGATAGGTACGTCAAAACCGCAAGGGGTCCCGCTGAGTGGTTAATGGTTGCCAAGGGATTTGAGGAAAAATGGCAGCATCCGCGCTGCAGAGGTGCTTTAGATGGAAAGCACGTAACAATTTACCCGCCTCCGAACTCAGGCTCCTTCTATTACAATAGTACTGTTCGATAATCCCCCCTTTTCGCACGCGGTGTCCCCTCCCGTGGTTGTCAGCCATTTTCGGAGTGGAATATTCTTTTCAAATTATATCTGGCAAACCTGCTCCTGTGATTTCGGCCCATTCGGATTCGGTGGTCGTGGTTGAAAATGGCGGCCTCTTTACCCTAAGCTGCAGTTAATTTAAGTGAAAATGATGTTCCTGGTGCAGTTTTTGTCCATGAAGATATTGGTAGGCACAGTGTAATTCAGTTGAAAAGGTGGCTCCAATGTAGGGGATTGCCAGTAAAAGGGAAGAAAGAAGAACTAATAGAAAGGTTAGTAAATAAGTGTAGTAAAAACATAAGCCTTGGCTCTTCTGCCAAGCAGTTTTTCGTGGAAAACCCTGTGATGATATATTTTAATGTATTTTCTTAGGTGTAACAAATTTATTAAACTTGGTAATTCGTCAATTAATAATGTTGTTGATAATGGGGAACAGCTAGGACATAGTGTCATAGCTGCTCGATCAAAAATTTTGTCAAATATTGAATGTAACAGACCACCTCAGTTTCCCGTAACTGGTATGTGCCACATTATTTTTTAGTTAAATAAAGTCAAATAATGGGTACATTTATATTTAACGATAGGTTGGAAAATGTTTCCCTCGGTATCAATACCACAAAACGTTTCATATCATCATATTCATGAACACCTTGTTACTAGCGCTGTTAACATCACACTCAATGGTGGCGAAACTTTACGGGACAGCGATGATGAACCTGACATCCATACATCAAAGCCCTTAAAAAAAGGACGTGTATATTTTACGTCTGGGAATGTAAAAAATCTAAAAGATAGGAATGTTGGCAATCACGAGAAGTTTTATTGTTTGAAAGCTGATGTCATGTCATCGTACCATATGGAAACTACTTATAGTGTGTTAGTCATGCTATCTATGCAAGGAAAAGTTGTAGATGCCAGTTGCCATTGCAAAGCATCAGCTATGGCGCGTTGCAACCACGTTGCTGCAGTGCTTTTTGCCTTGGAAGACTATGTCACGCTTTTTGGGAATGAACCCGTAAGCTGCACAAGCAAAATGTGCGGATGGAATCAAGGACGCAAATCCAAAAGATCACCAACCGAAATATCATTAGCTAATTATAATAAGAAGGCGACAAATGGGAGGAAAGACTATGAGCCACGCCCGGAAGAGTACATCACAAGTGAAATTAACAATGATAGAGTCAACAGGTTGTTAGTGAACATGCAACGCACAACTGTTATTGAAAATCTAAAATTTCCTTGCATGTGGGAACAAATTTTAGACATTCACTATGATGACTATGAACTAGATGCAGCTCATCTTTCTGTTCTAATTGCACAAGTAAATATATTTATGCAAAATATTGTAAAAGCTCAAAATTGCGCGTACATGGTTCCAGCTACAATGTCACAAGGGGAATCCGAAACTTGGAAAAGCGTCCGTTGTGTGCTAGTCACTGCTTCAAGGTGTAGGGATGTATATACTCACATGCTAAAAACCGGAAACAATATGAAGCCTTTTTTAATCTAATTAAAAGCATTCTCTGGGAAAAATGTTTTTTTCAAACTAGGGCCATGGCGTATGGAACAAAACACGAGCCCATTGCTTTAAAATGTTATGAAAAGGAAAAATTGGTTGTAGTACAAAACACTGGTCTGTGGGTAAACCCAAAATATCCTGGGCTTGCAGCTTCACCTGATGGCCTTGTTACTGACTCTTCAGCTTTACCACCCGATGGTTTAGTTGAAATTAAATGCCCTAAAGTCCTTGAAGCTCTTAAACCTGAAGAGATAGAAAATCTAAAACCAACCCAAAGAAACAGTTTCTGCTGCAAGTTGAAGGATGGCCACCTAACTTTGAAACAAAACCACAAATATTTTTATCAAATACAAATGCAAATGGCCATAACCGAAAGAAAATGGTGTGATTTTGTTGTATGGACACCCAAAGGTCTTTCATCTCAACGAATTCAATTTGACCAAGAAATGTAGGAAAGATTTAACCCAAAATTAATTGAGTTTCCTTGTTCCTGAATATTTTGAACAACGGATACCTAGAAAGCTCATGCCCTTTGATCTAAGGAAATATGTAGTGGGTGGTAAACTAGTCTGCTAAGTACTTAATGATACTGTGATAAATGTTACTGTTGGATACAAAATTAATTTCCTATTTTAAATAAAAGTTCCTAAAAAAAATGTTTTAAAATTTGGTTTAATGCCAAGAAGTCAGTATTTAACAATTGGTGTTTGAAAATTCACAAGACACCCAATAACAAAAATTATTTCATTAAAAATTCCTTGTGAAGCTAATGGTATTTTTTTCTTCAAAATTCTCCATCGTTTCACCCGACCAATTGCGTGTTCGACAAAAATTCTTAGTTTTGCAATTTCTTTTGTTTGGATTTCCTCTTGCGGAGTGAGGTTATCTCTACCATGCAAGAATGGTGGTATGTTTAGAGTTGCTTTCTTCTCTAAAAGTTAATCTGCCATAGTGAAACCTCGGTCTGCCATCACACAGTCAAGGGGGTCCAGCAACTCCTTCAATCCAGATTTTAAGAATATCTCGCGGTCCGTGATTGCGCCCTCAAAAGCTTTAGAAATGAAAGTTATTGCTCCAGTGGGTGAGCAACCGTATACAACCTTGTAAGTTGTGTTGCTCTTGTAGTGTGAATACATGTTGCCTTGTTGTGCAAAATTGCTCGGTGCTTCGGTGAAAAATTCAGTACAATCAATTATTACTCGAACATTTTTGTGGTAACGGAAACAAGATGGTAAATTTGCTTGAATGACTGAGCGCGGTGGAAACATTCGAGGTTTCAAAAGTTGAAATTCTTTGTATAGAAAAACCACCCATGTTGTAACAAAACTGTTAACCGTACTTCTACTAAGGTCAAACCGATACGCAATATCTTGCTCAAGGAAACCGCATCGCAATCGAAGTAGAGTAATAATTAGTTGTTGAATTAGGCTAAACCTTGACGACCTTCCAAATTTAAGTGGAGTTTTCTCATTTTCTTTCTGTCCTTTCCAGTATTTTAATTTTGATACAGCAGGACCAAGAAATTCAAAAATTGTCAAAATTTGCGAGAAATACAATCCAGTATAAAACAGGCACATTTTAGAATCAGTCCTAATTTTGGACTCAAACGCCATTATCTGGGCAGTTTTACTCGTTTTTCTACAAACACAGTGGGCAAGCTTACTATTCAAGGCTTCAATTCGCAGTTTCAATGCCTTATTTTCTTCTACGAAATCTAACGTCGTCTGTGTTTGCTTATTTGCTCTTGCTGGAATGCAGTCAACTTTGACGCTTTTAGTTTTAATTTCATTGGTTTGAGTGCTACTAACTTTAAACCCTTTCTTTCTATTAATCCTTATTTTTATAAAAGCACTGCCTTCTTTTCTGGATAGCGATGAAGCTGAATGGTGAGAGGTTAATGAACTAACTGGAGAAATGCTTCGGCCAGGGGTTTTAGTAAAATTAGCACTAAGTTGCTTAGCCTTTGGAGTTGAAGTGGCAAGAAACGTCTCGTTTGATTGCCAAGTTGAATAATTAATAATTTTGGCAGAAGGTGTTGAACAGGGTACAGTTGTTGAAACAACCTCTTCAAAAGTAGAGCAGCTTAGTTGACCATCAGATGTCGATTGCTGATAATAAATTTTAAACTCAAGTTAATTCAAAACTACACAGGCACTATTTCAATGAAGAAAAATTCACTATTGGTTTCAACGAGCGAGGGTCTAATCACACTCATATTCCCTGTACATTGATTTAGTACAGTCAAATATTCTGCAATGCACACCTATTACGCTGAGAGTGACTGGCCCCATGGTTGAAATACCTTTAGTGAAAAAATAGTCCATAAATTCTCTTACCAAATTCGGTGAGAGACAAATTTCTTTTTAGGTAGAGGTGTGTTTTCGCTATCATCAAAATTAAATTGATTATCAGAGGTGTTCATGTCAATCAATTTCCTCTTTTGGCCGCAACTAACACTTTCATCGTTATTTGAGTCCTTTCAAATTAAGACCTCATTAATAACCAAATATTTTGTAATTAACTTATGCTTGAACTACTTACTAGTTGTAATTTTTCAAAGTATGGAACCGGGTACTTTTGTAGGACCATCTTGGTTAACGAAATGCAGTGAGCAAACATACCGATTTTTTGTTACACTATCTAACGAGTCTAGCCTACCACAGCACCTAAGCCACTTAATTGATGTTAAACACACGTCACATTGTAACTCATCATGTGTAGGATCGCCCTGTCTAAACTTCAAACGAGGTTTATAAAAAGGGAAGAAAGTGATTGAAGAAATCTTTAAACAATAATTATGATCATGATCATCTTTCAACGCCTCATTAAGGTCTGCTTTACGACTGAAAGATCTGCAGTTCGTGTAAAAACAGTTTTTGGAAGTTTTACTGGACGTTTTAGAAGGTCTACCTCTCTTAGGAATGCTATTAATACTCATTATTATTAATCACTTATCTTAAATCACTTATCTTAATCTTAAAAGCAAATTTTATTAACGAAGCTAAATCACCGTTAACAGTTTTAGCAGACGACGTTTTCCTTGATAAAAATAACCACAGACTATAGCTGACACATTGCTCGACTATATGGTCTTTGTACAGATGCTCTAATGGCAGGCTGGCAGCCCTGCTACTCCGAAAATGGCGAACGCCATCTCCTCAAAAAATAGCTCGTGCTAAGAGGGGGATGAATTGACCGTTTTTTTGAATTATCGAGCAGGACTATTACAAAGCGACTTTAGTTTAGTTTTATTGGCTCTAGTTGATGCTAATCTTAAGGAGATTTCATTACAACAATTTGAATTATCAGATAAAATAACTAGTGATAGGTTTAGGCTATTTTTATCGATGTTGGAACTAATGGCAGAGCCCATGACACAGCTGTGTTTACGAAATCCAAACTTGGTAAGATGCTTGAAAATAACGAGTTGAATTTACCAAAAGCCAAGGCATTACCAGGTATCTGCTTTAGTTTAGTCATTATAATTTAATTAAATTGTCAATTGAAACAATTATTCCAAATTTACATTAAAATAGGCCAAACCAAAACAACCAACTATGTAATTGTAGGAGATGAAGGATTTCCTATAAAGCCTTACCTAATTCGTCCATATGCATTAAGAGAAATTTATTATGTAAATTCTATGCATAATAAACGGTACTATAACGCAATTCATTTTGTTACGCTTATCTTTTCTCCATAATAATAACTAGGCCTGTGCGAGTACCCGGTACCTGACCCGAAAACTTAATTTGTCCATACCCGAAACTATTCGAATATTTAGATTTTCCCGCTCATTACCCGGGACAAGGCTTAGGACAAGTATTGGTTTGGCACTCAGGCGGAGGGGTAAGGTTACGGTAAGGTGTGCCTAGAACCACCAGTGAGGACGCTAGACGCCTGGCATTCGTTCTTCTTCCAACTGGAGCTGAACAGAGCCACCAGTTTAGAGAAGAACAAAGTGATACAGACAGTCAGAAATTCAAGGAATAATTTTTGCTAGCCGAAAACCACCCACCCGAGTAATGATAGTTTTGTTAGGCCTAATTATTCGAGTGCCCGATAGAAATGCGGGTACCCGACCCGATTGAAAATTTTTCAACTACCCGTACCCGACCCGAAATACAAAAATCACTACCCGCACAGGCCTAATAATAACAACCTACTTAACAATTATTCAATATTATTTTTAAACACTCTCGAGCGTGAAGGGTGTCCGCAAACTTTTTTGGCATTTTGAGCAACCGATTTCGAATTTTTCTGAAACCAATACAAGCTTTGCCAGATAATGCTGTGACAATAGTACTTGCAGTTTGTTTACTGCATAATTTCTTAGGAGTGGCAAGTTACGCATCAGATGCAACATACGAAATATGTTCAACCAAAAACCTCCAGCAATTTACCAAGTTTGGAACTAATATCGCAAGAAACTAGGGAAAACTTAAAAAATTATTTCCTAACGGAAGGGACTTTGGAAGGTCAAGAGAACGTTCTAAAACATCAGTTTTATTTGTTGTTACAAAACATTCAATTTCATTAAAAGTAATTTAATATTTACAACACTCGAGTTATATATCCTTGTAGGATTCTTGGTGCACATATTGGAAAACTGTTTCCAAAACTATTATTTTTACGTAGTCCATCCTTTTAGGCGAAAGTGGTGATATCATGTGGGCCAAATGCAATCCGAACTATTCATCTGCATTTCTAATTGTTTCATTTTGATCGATAGGCGTTTTGAGCAAATTGATGCAGCTTTCCATAAGCTCATTCTTTTTATGTGTAGCAGGTGATTCAGAATCATCTCAAGACTTAATTGAGACACGTGAATACCCCCAAGACTTAATTGGGACACGTGAATCATCTCAAGACTTAATTGGGACACGTGAATCATCTCAAGACTTAATTGGGACACGTGAATCATCTCAAGACTTAATTGGGACACGTGAATCATCTCAAGACTTAATTGGGACACGTGAATCATCTCAAGACTTAATTGAGACACGTGAATCCCCCCAAGACTTAATTGGGACACGTGAATCATCTCAAGACTTAATTACGACACGTGAATCATCTCGAGACTTAGTTGGGACGCGTGAGTCATCTCGAAACTTAATTGAAACACGTGAATCCCCCCAAGACTTAATTTGGTCACGTGAATCATCTTGAGACATAATTGGGACAAGTGAATCATCCCAAGACTTAATTGGGACACGTGAATCATCCCTAGACTAAATTGGGACACGTGAATCCCCCAAGGCTTAATTGTGACACGTGAATCATCTCAAAACTTAATTGGGAGACGTGAATCATCTCGACACTTAATTGGGACACGTGAATCATCCCAAGACTTAATTGGGACACGTGAATCATCTCAAGACTTAATTGGGACACGTGAATCATCTCGATACTTAGTTGGGGCACGTGAATCATCTCGAGACTTAATTGGGGCACGTGAATCATCTCGAGACTTAATTAGGAAACGTGAATCATATCGTGACTTAATTAGGAGACGTGAATCATCTCGAGACTTAATTAGGAGACGTGAATCATCTCGAGACTTATTTGAGACACGTGAATCATCTCGAGACTTATTTGGGACACGTGAATCATCTCGAGACTTAATTGGGACACGTGAATCATCTCAAGACTTAATTGGGACACGTGAATCATCTCGAAACTTAATTGGGACATGTGAATCATCTCCAGACTGAATTGGGACATGTGAATCATCCCGAGACTTAATTGGGACACGTGAATCATATCAAGACTTAATTGCGACACGTGATTCATCTCAAGACTTAATTGGGACACGTGAATCATCTCGAGACTTATTGTGAAGGGGTATTTTCTATACTCTGAAGACACTCCCTCGAAATCATCTAATCTGACACCAGAAATATGTAATTCGGAATTCGAAATCTGTATCTATATAAATCAAAGTCCTGACTAGCTGACTGACAGACTGATTGATAATCAATGCCCAGCCCCAATTGCTTGCCCTAGAAGGCTGAAAATTTGCAGGAACGTTACTCATAAGTAGTAGGCGCGTAAAAAGAAAGATTTTTCCAATCAGCCGCCATCTTAAAAAATGGCGCCCAGAAATGTAAAAAATCTTCTCTATGCAATAAAGTCCGTGCGTTTCAACCAATTTCAAAAATATTTACTACACTGGTTTCTTTTAACCTATAGATGGGCTAAATCGTCTTATGGGTTCGATTTGTTGCCATCTTTTTAAATAGCGGCCAAAAACTTAAAAACCTTTCTTTATATAACAAAGTCCGCATGAAAAGCAATAAAAAATGCCCAGACGGGCTGACGGGCAACGCCGAGTGCCTTCGCTCGTAGGGTGTTACAAAAATATTAGTCAACAGTATAATATACCCAAGACTTAATTGGGGCACGTGAATCATCCCGAGACTTAATTGGGGCACGTGAATCATCCCGAGACTTAATTGGGACACGTGAATCAT
This sequence comes from Phalangium opilio, assembly GCF_054372755.1. NCBI lineage: Eukaryota > Metazoa > Arthropoda > Arachnida > Opiliones > Phalangiidae > Phalangium > Phalangium opilio. Next base: position 5,566,250 of record NW_028324198.1, read on the forward strand.
CCCGAGACTTAATTGGGGCACGTGAATCATCCCAAGACTTAATTGGGACACGTGAATCATCCCGAGACTAAATTGGGACACGTGAATCCCCCAAGGCTTAATTGTGACACGTGAATCATCTCAAGACTTAAATGCGACACGTGAATCATCTCAAGACTTAATTGGGAAATGTGAATCATCTTAAGACTTGATTGGGACTATAACACACTTCAAATAGGTTACAATAGACTTTTGATAACGGTTATCATAAAATCACTTGCATAGTTTGAGTTCTTTTTTGCGCATCATTCAACCGTGCTTATGGTTAATCAATTCTTGAATTACCTTATATTTTGTCCTCTTGATAAAAAGAAGTGAAGCTGTGGCGACTGATTAATTACACAGCACTTGTTAAATCACAGAAAATTAGATTGTTTGTTAATCATACCACTCGCGTAAACGCTCTAGAATTTAAAAGAGTGGTATGGAATGCTTTAATTACAGTATACAAAAATAAACACCTAAGATGTTTCGCTTATTCCTCAGGCTTCGTATGCTAAACGACGCTGCATTCGGGAATTAAACACAAAATTTATGGATAGATGACAGGCCACGAATGAGCTTCACCATTCATTCGTGATATATTTCAGCGCGCTATGACGAAAACCGTGGGTCAGAAAAAGTGCCGTATTCGATTAATGTTTCTATACTTGAAAAGGTAAAGCTTTATTCAATAATTTCGCGTGACGCAAAAACGTTTCTTTGTCCGCTTTTATGCCTCGCAATTAAGAACAAAAGTCTAGCTGTTGTGGTTGGACGCGATTTATTTAGAAAGAAGTTGAACTCTTGAGTTTCGCTTTATTCAACGCAATTGCGTGATTTAAATCATTCCTGGAAACCTTTCCCAAAAGTTAATATTACAATTATAACTCCATAAAGAGCAATTTCGAAAGAACGTTTTTTAGTCATGCGAGCAGCGAGCGAGTTTTTATACTCGAGAAACGAGTTTGTTTTTTCACGCAAATAATTTATTGAGTTCATCGTTTTGGTCCAAATTCATTTTCAATCTCATAAATTTGATAACGAATATTGTGTCGGGGACGGTATTTTCTATACTCTGAAGACACTCCCTTGAAATCATCTAATTTGACACCCGAAATATGTGATCCGGAATTCGAAATAACAAATAAAATAGAAATAATACGAAACATCATAAACAAGTTGGCCCAAGGGCTGGGCCTTAATAGTAGCCACATCGTTATATATTTAAATGGCACATAAATAAAAAGAAAATAAATATTAAGAGCAAAATACACAAATTCAGAAGTATCCGACCCCACAAATAGGGTCCTCCCTCATTTCCGACCCTTTAGAGATAAATTAAACGAAGAAAACTCGCTATTTCTGTCAAGCACTTATGGTACTGTGGTAGAATGTCTAACTGTTGCGAGAGCGACCCCGGGATCTATTCCCGGTTGCGACTAAGAAAAATTTAACGAAAATAAAATCTCTAACCGAGCTCAGTTCCGCCTATGGGTAGGGCTCGGAGTTTCTATAATATAAGCCATTTGAATAATGATTACTATCATGTCATTATACATAATACGATATGCATTAATGGATTGTAACTGAAATAGACGATTAAGTTGTTTATATACAAATATCTATAAACATCCAAAAGAAGTATATATTTATTCAATTTACTGTTATAAATAGAGCTCGGCATTTTCGATCAATTATCCACTTTATTTTATCTTTATCCATACCCGAAAATTATCCACAGAACTTACATGTTAAATCGTATTATAATCCACAAATTTGTTTATAAATAATCGGTTATCCACCAATTTGTGGATAATTGATCGAAAATGCCGAGCTCTAGTTATAAACATGGATAATCGAAATACTTTATCAGTTTAATTATCGTAACTTTAGACTTGATAACAACCAACAAAATATAAACAAGGCGTATCAACAAATAAATGTCGGCGTTCATTCGTATATAGCGTTTTTTTATAGATGAAAGAAAATAATTTCGTCTTATACTTTATAATCCATTAAAAAAATTCAACTTATTACACATCTTTTTAATACTCATAAGAATTTTTTCAACTAATAGAAATTATAAATTAACAATATGTTATATTTTGAAAAAATATATGCAGACCTCATTGACAGTTTAAAATCTTCATGTTTTTAAATCCTTCGTTTTGGCTACTCGTTTATGGTTTCATAACTTAGTTGCGATCCATTTTCGTTTTATTATCCATTGCCATCATGTTGGAGATTCCGGTATAGGTTAACGCACCATGGATTCCGCGTACCCGCATCAGTGTTTGGCATCATTTTGATATATTATGTGAAACAGTCGGTAATAAAATGAAACGTGTCGCGAAATGAGTATATTGTACGAAGTAAGTTTCCGAGTAGTAAGTGTTAAATTATTTTTGTTGACCTTAACTATAACTAAAGAAATTACTAAATAACTAAACTGATTTTGATTATTAACCCTATTTTGTTTTGTGAACTGTAAATGTGTGTCATAACTCTGTACAAAAATTTAATTGGAAATGTTTTGTTTCATATTGAAATACTAACCCTTTAAATAAAAAGTTTTATCAATAGTCTTTTTGGGTTTCTCTTGCCCATAGTTCTATTTCACTTTCGCGTGAATCACGCTTATGGTTTAAAGTAATAATTTTGTTTGTTAAAATCAGTTCATTATTCCACCGAATTACTTCTGATCGACGTTAGTTCGACTAACCCTTTAATTTTATTGAAATGATTAAAGTTGACTTTTAAGTTCTTTTTCAGTCTCAAATTTTCAACTAAACTTAGCTCTCCCACTCTTGGGCAACCCCTCGTCCAAAATCCTATTGCACTACGTGGGACAGCTATAAACTTGAATTAAATACAAGTGGGATTAGGTGTCCCTGTCCAAGCATACTCGGTTAAGTGGCTTGACAGCTATAATAGCCGTGAATCTCGTGTGCTATAGTAATAGAAGTACGAGCTAGAAGACGGTACTGTGAGCATAGCTAGCTAGTAACTAGCCTTCAACAAACTAAGTGAGATGAGTAGTAGTGGCCTTATATCGTCTAATACTGTCAAAGGCCGATATCTGCCATTACTCAGTGGCAAAACCGTTTTTATTTATTTTACAATTTTAGGATCTTCCATAGAAAATAGATTCTATCCATTTATTAACCATTTCCAACTAAAGTGTGTATCAATTTAACCACATTCATTCCATATTGGTTTTTTCCGTCCATTCCCGAACCGAAAAACCATCCATTCCCACGGTTTTCAATGGTTACCGCGATAAATAGAAATTTACCGTTTCCATGCAGCTCTCTAGTTTCTTGGGTTGAAATGTTTTCTAGGTTGAAAATACAGCCAAATATAAGCGTGAGTCGGGGTCTTTGTCAAACTATACTTGGTTTAGAGGCTTAGATTGAGAAGTGTTTCATGTTTATCAGAATACAGTCGGATACAAATGTACTCCGTTTAGTTTAGCGCCCGGAACCTTTTCGCACTTTAGTTTCGTTAAGTTTGCAGTTAAAAAGAACTTGATGTAGTTATGCCTAATGTGACAATTTTGAAATGAAAATGGAAAAGCACGCGTCACTTTTCTCGCACCAAACTTGAAGACCTTAAGGTAGGTTTTCATTCGGGGTTTCAGTCAATACTTTCTGTACCAGAAAATAAATACCTCGTTAATGAAATTGCGGTTGGTTCTTCATGTATTATAACAGATGTATATAATACTTCTCTTCGAGAGAGGTGTACCACAATGCGGGGTAATTGTAACATGATTCTCTCTCAACATCAGAATATTTGGAGCAAGGTTACTAAACCTAATCACATACGCGATATATTGTTCTCTCATCATTACTTTCTTACGGCTTAACTATTTGAAAAGCCCCGCTTGTGGATTTATGTCCCGCGTCAGGACGATGTTTCTGAGGTGATTGCTGAGGACTTAGTGTAGGCTTATGGAATTCACTAGATTTATTATTAATAAGTTAAACCTCATTTAAAACATTTAAAATTATTTAAAAATCATATTTACAAAAAGGTGCAAAAATTTTAATAACATAACTCAGCTGACTTGTACATCTCGTACTGCATGAAGCTATTTAACTTTAACCGAATTGACCTGGGAATTACTTAACGCTAGTGGATTTAACTTAAAAGACTCTTGTGCATAGCTCATAAGAATATCCACGTAACTAAAGCTTTATTATTATTGTTGTGGCACCCATATTTACAAGTAAACCTAAGTGTGTTTAAATACTTGTCAGTTTCTGAAAGTAGAGTTACCCACCGCGTTTCTAACGTTCGTCCTACGCATACACATCCGCTGACAATCTTTGGATCTCTTGTGAAAGTTTAAAATGTTATTGAGAGGCTATCTCGTTCAAATCATTTTTGATACCAAACACACACGTTATTTCATTAACGTCTTGGTTTAATTTATCATTAAAACACCAGGGAATCAAGCTAAGAGTAATGAAAGCCGTAAAATGACAACCCTTTCGTAGTGAAACACGACTTTCTTCGCTTACAGCTGTAACGACTGATGTCATCTTGAGGCATATTTTTAAATATTAAACAAAGCCATATCCTATATAGGCACGGAATTTAATTTAAGCCTCTCATGGATATACGTTAGTAACGGTAACGTTGATATACATTGTCTGTGAGAGACTACTTTCAGAAATAAAGCTTGTATGAATGGTTATGGAAAAGAGCCAATATGAAGAAATATGTTATCTTTATCAGTTGCCAATATTATACGGGAATAGAAATATCTAGCGCTAATGTTGTATACTAACAATGTCAATTGAATATCCACTAAGGTCTTCTACATACATATGTTATTGTTTGTAAATAACGTAATCATTAGCATTATTCGTTCCGCTATATTTATAAATAATATATACATCTCAATATCTATAATTTCAGATAATGTATAACGGAGTCCGAGCCCTAACTGGAGCAGTTAAATAGTCAAAAACGTTCATGGGACAAAATCTTTCCGTTTTTCTTTATTGAAAAAGATTTCATCGCGTTTATGGTAAAGCTTTTTGGAAAGCGCTCTTGTTCTAAAACGCTCAATTAATCGTACACCATTTAAAAACTATTATTGTATCAATACATTTTTGACATACCAACCCTGAACTAGACGATACAATGTTCAATGCACCTCTTAACAGTTTTCGAAGAAACAACAGGTGAGCTCTCACAGATTTTCGTAAAAGATTGTAAAATGAGAACAGGGACCCTATTCTCTAACTGCATTTGGGTCGTTCCTAATCCAAATGATTTGGATTTGGGGTCGATTCATCCCCAAATGACACTAATCGGTATTCTGTAACTCCAAATCCCTTTTCATTTGGTTCAAACCCTATCCAATTATTTGGCAAGAGGTATTTCTATGTAAAAACTGCGAAAAGCGCATATTCAAATGAATTCCAACGAGATGTTTTCACATTGAATACATGTGTTGGCAGCCAACCTTATCTTGTTCATTACAAAGGCAATGAAAAGCTAAGTGTTAAAATTCCTCATGGTAATTCCAAAATTTTGAAAACTATTCCTCTAAAGGAAAATAGAAAGGCTAGGACTGAAGAGGTGGAACAAAGTATCTCTGACATAAGAGATGAAATACCAAAAGACATTCCACAGGGGAATTAATTGAATGTGTACCAAAGAAATAAATTGGCCATGGATAGGCAACGAAATCTGATGTAGAAATTATTGGGGAACAACAAGAAAACGTCATTAGTAAGTCAAGGTTTTGTAGAGATTCTCTATATTCAGTATTGGCTTTGAGAAATAGTGGATTTAACAATGAAATTAAACAAGTAAAAATAGAAAAAGAGCTCCAGGTAATATTTGGTCTTCAACAAGCTATAGATTTGGCAAAGCGTGTGCTTAAAAATTTCAGTAACAAATATTCTGTGAAACAGTTTATAGCACTGGAAAAAATTAATCTGGGCAGTGGGATGTACATTACAGTTGTTTCTATGCGAAACACTGAACTTGAAAATGATCCTTTTTGGTGTATGTATACTATTTGCTACATGAAAATCAGTTTCCAGAAACTATCACATTTTTCTGGCAAGAGTATGTTTGGAAACATTTGCAAATGGAAAAATATTTTGGAAGTGTAGCTGTAGTGGGCGATTACACTGAAATTGCCAATGACGAAAATTGGTTGCTATATTCTCCGGCCCAAATCCTCTATGGTATAACTCGTTCTCAAATTGATGTTGAAAATTTTAATCTTGCAGGTTTGCAACAACAGTTGAACGATCTCATTAATTGCAAATCAATTCAAAAATTTGATGAATTGCGTGCTCAATTTGAGGTAGAGAGCTGGGTTAACATTTCTGAGTTTCCTCATTCTGTTATTAACAATGCATTGAGAAATCACGCTATCGGAGCTCAATTTAAGGCGTATGATGCATTTAAAGACCAAATGCCTTATAATTAAACGTCAAAAAGATTTAACGACAATTTATTGCATGAGATCAAAATTAAAAATCTCCATTATGACCAAATTGTTCTAATTTTTCTCTTCAAACAGCTGAAGGCAATTCAAGAGTTTAATATCGCTTATGTTAGGAAAGATAAAATGAATCCAAAGAAAATAGTCAGTTTCTTTCCCATTAAGTTTTGTTCAGATGAAGATATTATCAAGTGTGTTGTCATGGGAGCGTATCCCTCTGATAAACCTAAGGCACTTAAGAGACCCAGAGTACCATCTTCTCTGAAAACACATTGCTAAATTGTGCCCAAGTTCTGACGTTTATTGTGTTAGAGACCCTTACGAACTGGAAAGAATGAATTTTGTGAATCTAAATGATGTTGAACAACCATGCAGTTGCACGTCCAGAAAGAAAAAATTGGGTTTTCACATTTTAGCAGCGCACATGTTTTCAGAAAGAAATCCGGAAACAATTTTAAAACAAAATAGAATCTTTCAGCTTAGTGATCTAAGCAAATCAAAAAGAAGAAAGGCAACATGCATATCTCAATTGTTTGCTGACTCCACCCAATCCATTAAAATGGACTTGAATGCCTCGTTTACAAAAATTTTGTTAACTCCCTGTATTGAAGAAGCGGAGAAAGATTTGTCATTCTCTCCATGCAAAATATCAGATTCGAAATCTTCAATGAAAGCGTCAAGCCGCAAGCTTCATTTTTGATGAATTAAATCAGACGAAAGATGATTACTCTCATTCGGGATGTGACATCTCTGGTGTTAAACACGTAAGCTCAAACAACTCTTCTTTACGAAACAGTGAGGAATTTATTGTTCATCGGATTGACAAATGCAATGGAAATTTGATAGATGAATTTGATTTCGTTTCATCAAAAAAAGGGGGCTTTTGGGACATAGACAAAATCGTCTTCAAGAAAATTAATTTGCCAGAAATTTGTAAAATTCCGAAATACGAGACTTTGTTACCTGGTGAATATATATCAAACTACGCTTTAAATAATTGTATGTCAACAATTGTCAACAGATTGGATATGAAAGATCTCGTACTAGCCGTTAGCAGCGATCATTATATTAGGGCTTTTTACAGAAATGATACGCTTAGTCTACAGTACCTTCTTCAATTTCTCATTGGAGAAGAAGCTTGTAAAAAATCTGTTTTAGGCGTTTTGATTCCCAGAAATCCCAGTCGAGACGATCATTGGATGGTGGTATTAATATTTTTGGAACAAAACGAAATTCATATTTTAGATTCGATGAATACATCCATTAATGAATTGTTAAAGCCTTTGCAAACATTGATTTTGATTGGATCGTATAGCCTTTGGTATAGTTGTGATCCGAGTGTTTGCTTGACAGATTGGCACTTTATTATTTATCAGGATTGCCTTAAGCAAACAAATCATTATGACTGCGGATTATATACTCAATTGGCATTGTACTATTTTCTTAAGGGAGAAGAGGCAAAAACCATTCAAAGTGAAGATGGTCAAAAATGGTTGTATAGCATTTTGAACGGGTCATCCGAAAAAGACAAGGATGAAAATATGGCAGACGGGAATTTCTTTAAACCAGAAATAATTAAGGCTATTGAAAACAGGATTAATAAGGCGGTAGTTAAAATTTCAAGTAAAGACTTCCAAAACCAAATGAAGGGTTGGTTTTTGGATAATGCCCAGAGTCCTCATTTGCCTAACCAAGACCATACCTATGCCCATTTTAAAAAATCGGTTTCAGAAAATATACCTAACAAGTTCAATTACGCTGAAATTTCTTCTGAAATACGCGAATTTGACGATATTTATAAGTCAAATGAAAAAAATGAAACACAAGTGTGTTTTCAATCCATTCGGGACATCAAAGTTTCACAACAGGGCAACAAATCACCCTCCAAAATTGGACTGCCTAATGGAAACGATAAAATAGTGGAGTCTGTTATGGAAATAGTGCAAAGTGAAAGTACTTCGCAGCATGACACCTCGACCTTGGGTTGTGGATTTAGGAGTAAAAACGATGAAATCATTGAAGGCATCCTTAGGAAATGGAACTACAAATTAGAGACATTTCCTTTTGACACAATTGATGAAACTCTTTTTGAAAAAGATCCAAATCATGCAACTCTTCGAAACGGAAAGTTCATTTGCACGCACCTTTTAAACAAAGCTGCAGAAGTGTTAGTAAAATCGACAAAACAAACCTACGAGCCCAACATGGAAAATTTTGTTTTACCATTGCCAACTCATATGTATTAAAATGCATACAAAGGCCTGGTAATGTTCAACTTGAACAAAAACAATGATTTACTACAGCGCGTTATGGCGTTTTTGCACTTGCATGAAGCTGCAAATAAAGATATGATTGTCGTCACCATGGTCGATCAACCAGGAGTAGAAAGAGTACATTGTTTTTTGGGTGTTATCCATTTCAAGGAAAAGTGCATTATATTTTGGATCCTAAAAGAGAATCTTTTGAAATTGCTACATCTCATTATAGAGCTCTGCTAGCAATTTCGTGGATGGCTCACAGTTTAGCTAAGATCAACTTCTATCCTAGGAAATGGCATTTTTTCAAAAGTAATGATTGCGCTTTGCAACCAAATAACTTTGATTGCGGCTTATATGCTCGCTTTTACATTTATGCCATTCTCACTGCTCAAAAATCAGACGCTGTTCAAGTTGGAAGCTGTGACGGTAGAAAATGGTTGTATGCTCTTTCTAAAAGTCATAACAACAAGCATATTTACAAAGATGGAATGAAATTTCGAAAACATCTCAAAATGCCAGAGTTTTCATTCAATGAAACTAAAATATTATACGAAATTAAGATTCACCCAAAACTTAAAGGAACCGAAACTAAACTTAGCGGCTGGTTTGAAAATACAAGGGTAAACTACACAATTTGTAACAAAGGCACAAAAAGCTGTAAAAAAACAAGAAAAGATAGGCAGGTACATTGCACTGTTTGCCGTGGGTGGTACCATTACACTTGCGAAGGTGTAAAATTTGAAAGTTACCAAACATACTATGTTTGGCATAAGTGCCGAAAAACTTATACGTTGTAATATTCGCCGTTTGTGTTCTTTTTTAATTTCATATGAAATTATACGATAATTGGTAGCCACAGGAGGCCTATTGGATTTAGGGCTGTAAGAATCTCAGCACAAAACACAAATAAAGTAAGTTACTTAGCTTCAAAATAAAAACAAATTTATAAAACTGAAAAAAAATAAACAAAAAAAATATAAAAAATTGTAAAAGAAAAAAAAATGAGTTTCAAAATCTAGTATGATGAAACCGGTCTACTGGTGGATATTCTTGCTCACTACGTTAGATTCACTGAACTTAAGAGGCAATAGGGATGGAATGTAAGAAGTAATAATAACGACAAGGTGTGGTGTTTAATCCTGCTTTTAGTTTCCACCTATTGCCTTTTGGTTTGTGTACAGGCTTGGTATAAGTAGAGTTTCTCACGGATAGAAGCTCTACTTTTTCTAGGTTGGTTTAATAGTTGAACCATAAGTGAATGAACCATAAGCTCTTGTACCAAGATAATCCTGCCCAGTACTGATGAGCCTCAGATAAGGCGAAACCGGGTTCTAAAAAGACCAATAAATCTCCTGTTAAATTTGAACTTTAAGTTCATTCGTAGATAGCTCTTCTATTTAGTAAAATAATAATAATTGAGTAGAATTTTATTTAGTGCATGATAACATACAAAAATACTTATCAAAATCATACACAATTAAATTACACTAAATTAAGTCTTGTTATATATAATTATAGTAAAAAGATTTATTCGTGATATCCTTTAAGGAAGTTTCTCTTTTTTACAAAAGGGTCCAATTAAGTTAAAAACAATGGTACAATTTTTTGGAAAATCATGTAATTGTATTAGAGTTGCGTAATTTTACTATACTTATACTGTTATACTCGTGTCGTAGTTGAGGGACACTTCTTTTATATGCCATACGCCTCTGCGTATCCCGTTCCTCAATTACGACTGAAAAGTGAAATCGAGAATAAAATGTTTATAATAGAAGTTACAAGTTTGATATGAAAAATCGGTGGTTTTAATATTTGTCAGCCTTATTGTCCTTTTAAACTATCTCTTAGCATTTCACGATATATTCATTAAGGTCTTAATTTACGGTGCAAAATAAGCCCAAACACGACAAATTTGGTCAATAATTAAGGGTTACACGATTTTTTTAAAATTATGATACACCCGTGTATTGCGGGTATGAGCTTTACAGGGGCCGATAGAAAAACGTTAAATGACAACCCTGTAAAAAAAGGAAAACATTTTAAACATGACAATTTTTGAATCCTACTTTCGACCTATAAAATAGAATCCCTACGCCATACTTTCATACTTGCTAATCTCTCAAAGTGAAACCATAGCTGAATAGATACATTCCTTAAAATTGGAATTTAGTTTTTATACAGCAAACCCCGTTCGTTGCAAACTTGAAAATGGACTAGAAGGGACTGCTATCTGGATCAAGTTGTTTCTTTTTTACCAAAAAGTTGCTATTTAGAAAGGTTTGACGAATTTTCTAACTATTTTGTACCCACTTTTTGAACTTATATATATTAAACCTTTGAAAATTGCTTGCAAAGCATAGAGACTAAATGTTGCCTATAATATTATTTTTCTCTATAAACACTTTCCGTCCGCTCCGTTGGCCAACCAACCCTCGTTTCCCCTATGTTTCGATGGGGCAGCCCATCACCACTAAGGACTCCGTCCGCGATCTTGGCCTCGAGATCTCCCGCCGCCTAGGGCACTCCTCCCACAGTAAATCAGCCACCGCCCGCGCCACTAAGGCGCTCTTCCTCCTGACCCTGTAGCGCTCCTCCTGTTTGAGCGAGGCCGGGATGAAAATCCTCTTCCGCACGTATGTACGGCCTCACCTGGAATACTGTTCGTTTATATGTAGTCCCCAACTTAGGCGTGACATAGAGGCCCTTCAACGCGGCCAACGACGGGCAACGAAAATGGTGTTGTCCGTCCGCCACCTCTAAAACGTCCAGCGCCTCAAGAAGCTCGGCCCCTACGCTGTTGACGTATCGCGCTTCTTCCGAGTTACATGGGTGTTTCGCAACTCTACGAAGATCTACAAGGAACGGTTTGTCTCGACTGGCCGTAGTCATTTTTTTACCCAGCGTGTGGTCAATGCCTGGAATTCTCTCCCCAGTACTGTTAAGGCCAAATCTTCCTTAGCTGCCTTCAAATTGCGCTTGGACAATCACTTCAGCAATCAGCTGGCTCTGACTAGTTTTATTTTGCCTGTTCCTGTTTATTTAATTTTGTTGTTATATTTATTATTATTATTATTTTTTAATTTATGTCTGTTTCTGTATTAGTTGAAATCGTCATTTCCCCATTTGTACGTGCGCATTTTGTCACGACCCATATGCTGGCAAAATAAGTGCTTCTGTACTTTTTTTATCCAGTCAATAAAATTATTATTATTATTCCCATTTGGCTGGTTACTGGTTACACCCCAACCCTCCCCCGCCCTTGGTTAACCCCATCGTTCATCACGGGCTCCCATGGTCAAGTTTCCGTTACGAAAATTACTTTGCACCTGCAAAGTCGAACGGCCTAAGACAACAGGTCAAAGGCCGCAGACCTGCATATTCGGGTTTTTGGTGAAATCTCCAACCAGCCACCGCCCGACTTTCTGATGGAAGTGACAAACCTAAACCAATCGCCGTCGGGCGTTCTCACGGAAAAGTTAAGGTCGCAGTATAAAAGCCTGAGTTCAAACAATGGACACCAGCTTATATCTGTTGGATCTCTAACGCTCTAAGGCTCGGACCCTCTGACACCCGATCGCTGTCCTTAGGATGACGCTAAAATCCAGATTAACGATGTACCTTCTTGGGTAAACTGTCAACTGATCCAGAAACGTAAACCCTAACTCCGGCCGAATCTATACTCGAGGACCGGGCTTAACCAAGTGCCGGACCTTCACCGATGGTGTCTCGTACCATCACACGTTGAAAATAAACAACGCGCGTATATTCCTGAGTGCATAAACTATTGAAATCTTCAGGGGTTAGCCAGCCGATCTTAAAGTGAGTTAACCGTTAAAATTAAGAATTATGTTAAACCTCATACGAGGCGACGATTACTATTTTTTATGTATCATAATTTGATTAAACACTGTTTCCAAGATTTATTTCCCCGAGTCATGTTCCCTTTATTTTTATACCAATGCTGACATTAATACATTTAAAATTATCAATCCAACTACCTAGACAACCGATAAAAGTTTTATCTTTTATTATTAATTAATAACTGAAACTTAAAATTTAAATATTAGTAGAAGTAAAAAAATAGTAAAACTGTCGCAAATGCTTAAATATGAACTTTCGTCTAGGGTAAAAATGCAAAATTCGGGGATTTTTTAGTACAAATCTGTGGCAATCCTGATAAGGGATAGTCGTATAAGCTAGTGAAACCTTTGATTTTCTTAAATTTGGGCAAATATTTCATGTAGAATTGAAGCTAGTATTTTGGACTGTGTCAGTTGAGGAAGTTATAATTAGTCAATTTTTTGTTTTAAAAAATTGGCTTTTCTCTATGTTCGGATGTTACATTTCTAGTCTAAAGACTCGGCTACTTCGTAGAATGCTAGAGTCCAATTTTTCTCAATTTGATTGCAATCATTTTTGGTTATGGTCACCACTTCATCGTCATACTGAATCCAAAAATTTGGTTTTCGAACGTAAGTGACATAATGAGAATACATTGACGTAATTTTTAGACCTAATCTGACAACCACACTTCTCAATTTGTAATGTTTTTGAGAAAGTGTAATTTCATGGTCTAAATTACATGATTCATAGCTCAGATTATCTATCCCAGTGTTCCTTGGACAATACGCGATAAGCACTTTGGAATTTCCAAATTTGACTTTCGTCAAGGTCAGTCCAAAGCATTTTTGACATCTTTCAGTAGTTGTTATTCCATTAACTTGACCTTCAAGTCTTTCCGATAGCCTTTTGTTACTACCATCTAAGTTAACTATGAACCCGCGAGGAAACCAATGCTGTTCACTAACTGTCTCAGACTTACATTTTTGGCAAATGGTAGTAAAAAATTCTACTGGGTCATTTTGCATGTCGCTTTGGAGAGCTCTATTTTTGCGATAAATCCAATGCAAAACTTCCAGGACTTCCCCTTCTTTTATTACAAAATTTTTAATTACATTTTCCACAAATTTATTAAACGGATTACATGATGTGCTGGAAAATAAAAGTAAACCAACCTCTACTAGAGCTTGAGTGGAAGAGGAGAGCCAGCAGTTTTTACCATTTACATTGAATATTCCTCTCCATAATATGTTTTGATATAGCAGGCATTCCGTTTGATCTTTTATTACAGACATACATTGTACATGAAATGTTTGACTGCATTTGGCGCAGTCAAACATAGACCCAACTCCTATTCCACCACAAAAGCAACTGGATATTTTTAAAGGAATGGGAATATCTGGTTTTATATAATTACGACTTAACTTTGTAAGCGGTCTTGTCGGTTTACAGTTTAGTGCTGAGTATAATGATACACATGCTGAAGTCAAGTTACTCTCAGCGTTATCTTTTTTGATAATCAAGGGTCTAACGTATTTTCGGCTTAACTTTGTAAGCGGCCTAGATAATGAAGGTTCGCGAATTTGTTTCATATTTGTGGTGCAGTCTTTTCCTATCTTAGACGTATTTGTTTCAAATGATGAAAGTGTTTGAGAGTTTGTACGATTTTTCTCTTTATCGTTCTCATCTCCCTGAAAAAGGGATCTTACACTTTCTCCAGCGGTTTTCATTTTTATTTTTGCACACGCCAGATGGCGTTTGCAAAAATTTTAGTCTCTATACGGGACAATTGACGAGGGGAAAGCCACTCGGCAATAAAGTATTTCTGAGGGTGTAAGATGGGAAGGGTATTACGCCGTTTAACGCGGAAATACACTCGGGATTACATTTTACAGTTTTTATTTCAATATTAGAACGGATTAAAGGCATATCGCCCGAATTTACGGCATTAATACTTCCAAAGAGGTAATACCGCTATCACGGCGATTCGATATTATGTACGTAGGTAACCTCGTATTTTAAGCTTAAGATGATACTGAGTGGAGATTGCAGCCGTGAAGAACCGCGGCTACCGCGCGCTGTTAGGGGCGCCTCAGCTTTATCGGGAGACAGACGGGAGTCTATAGTAATGTACGCGGGAAGCTAATATTTTCAGTCGGCAGCTCTAAGCCTTTGCTTAACTGAATTTTCTACTTTGATTTAAATATTAATTTTTTAAGCTAAGTATAGTTTTTGTGATCTAAGTGAGACCATTTTTGTTCGTAATATATTCTTTTACTAATAGCTCAAGTGTTGTTTATTTACTACTTGAAGTTCCGATATAATTTTATAAACAGATTAGCATCATTAACCAATATTTTAACTCAATGAATCTAAAATAACAATATAATCTTTAATATTTAAAAAATATTCAGGTAGTATATTATGAAATATTAATTAAAAGACGCAGTAATTGTCTCGATTAGTAAAATCAATTGTCGGTAAGTGTACTCATACAAATGGGCAATCGATTTAAGTTCCTATATAAAAACTAGTTCAAATAAAACGAAAATTATATATTTCTCTTTTAATATCAAAAAACGTTAAACTTCTATTTTAGAGCTGAAAATTAAGAATTAAGCAAAGAAGCTGGAAATTTTTGAGTCAGAAAATAATAAATTTTATATTCTTTTAAATTTAACATGATATATTAAAAATAAAGAATAGCTTGATATCTTTTCCAGTAGAAAATTGTTTGATATTGATATTTTAGTTTCATTGATTTTAAATAAATTGTTTCTGACATCGGTTAATTTACGATATTGGCCAATTGATCATCACTAATAGTTTAAATAATTTCAATTAAACGGTTCAAAACCTTTAGGATAAGCTTAGTTTTATAATGAGTAAAATTCTAATGTAAAATTCTAATTTTAAATTTATTTATCGTAAATAATCAATTTGCCGTAGATAATTATCGTAGATAATTAATTTATCGTACATAATTAATTTATTACCTTAGTATAATTTATGCTGAAATAAAAATACCGCAATGAAAGAGGAAGTGACGTACATATGGGATGGGTAAATGTTTGGCGGGAGATTCAAATGTCGATTTGGATTTGGGTTAGAAAAATAAGAGAATACGGTTTTAAGTACCCACTCCATATGGACCCAACCCTATTGATTAGATTTAGATTTGGGTTTCTAATCATTTAAATTTTTAGAGAATAGTGTCCCTGGATTCTTTTGAAGTGTTTTTCTTATTTCCGCTCTCGCGAATTTCCTGGAGGCTGAAAGTATTTCACTTATTTTCGCCCCTTTTCAACCTAGTCTTGCTGTGAGTTATCAGGGTTCATACAAACCTGGAAAAATCAGGGAAATAAATAGTTGACAAAATCCTCAGGGAAATTTAGAATTTTTAGTAAAATTCAGGGAAATCAGGGAACTTTGCGTCAAACAGAGGCCGAGTAATTAAGTAAAATGTTCATGATATGAACATACCCCCAATTGGAATAATATTTCACTAATCTTTGAGGCTCATAGCTCTGGTTCTACTAGAGATAAGGGGATGTCCTTCGAGTATGTTATAATCTTATTTGCCCCCATCCAACGATACTAAAAACTAGGGATTTCGTCAAACAGGGGCCGAGTAATTAAGCAAAATGTTCGTGAATATTCCCTCCATACGATTAACATTACAGTATACTTTGGAGGCTCATAACTCTGATTATATTAGAGATTCGGGGATGCCCTTTGATTATGTAATTGTCCTATTTACCCTTCCTCCTTCGTTAACATTTGCTCCATAGGATGCTCCATATACGGGAAAAATCTGGGAAACTCAGGGAAGTATATGGGGAAAAACCTGAAATCTCAGGGAAATTTGTTTTCCAATGTTTTATGAACCCTGCCTATTATGTCGGTTTTCTTTTTAGCAGGAACGAAAATAAGGTAACTTTGAGACACTTATAGGGGTCACTGCCTGACTGGACCAATGTCCTAAACATTGATTGGGTGTTTAAAAATGTCCTGGTTGCTGGACCAGCTTGTTTTCTTAGTTATATATTTTAAATCAAGAAAAGTATGGCCTTTTCTCTACTTCAAATTAGGCTTATATTAAAATGTAACTTTTAATATCAATATTTTGAATCAGGTATTGCCAGGTTTCATTGTAAATTTGTCTAACAGGTCCGGGTTTATCAAAAACTAAGCGAAAGGGTCCTTGAAATGTATAGATTTTTACCAAATAGGAAATTATTAATCCAATTTTAAGCCAAGTGGCATTGTAATCTTTTCACCAAACAGGCGATTATTCCAATTTCAAGCCAAGTGGCATTGAAATCTTTTCACCAAACAGGCGATTAATCCAATTCTAAGCCAAGTGGCATTGTAATCTTTTCACCAAATAGGCGATTAATCCAATTTCAAGCCAAGTGGCATTGAAATCTTTTCACCAAACAGGCGATTAATACAATTCTAAGTCAAGTGGCTTTGTAATCTTTTCACCAAATAGGCGATTATGTATCCAATAGTACTGTATTTCACAAATATAGGAGATTGTATATCGACTAGTAAGCCGGCGGGACTCAATATCGACACTTACTACAAATCCGCGTGTAGTCAATTCTCGCGTCGTTCTCGAACTGGATCTTAGTAAAGCTGTAGCACTACAAAGTATAGCAAGTGGCACACTTATTGAAAATATCTTATAAACTTTTGATGGGATGTATTGTTTTGAGGAAAGTGCAGAGTCATCCTGGCTAAATACTGGGACTGAATTATCTAGTACCTTAAGTTTACTTAACTTAAATATTGGCTTACAGAGGGACCGAACATTAAAATCGAGCCACTTACCTCGCAGTGAAGCTTAAATAATTTTTAGTCTATATATCATGAAACGGCTTGGGGGCGGCCATAGGGCTGTGCGAATAATACTTTTTAAGGTATTCGTCGAATACCAAATTACAGTATTTTTGGGAGTTATCTCTCGGGTCGGAATAGGAAAATGACCAAATAGTGTTCAGTTTAAAAATTAGACCAAAATTTCAATTTATATATAGAAAACTATTCTACCAAATTTTAAAATTTATAAATGATGGGACACGGAAAAGTACTTTCTAACACCTGAAAACTTATTGTTGAACGAACCAATGCTTAATTTTAATCAAAATTATGTTAGTTCAAAGTTGTCAATATATCCCTGCTCGCTTTCCATTATATCAGCTCTCCCATGATGATACCATACTTATTGACAGGTATACTATAGTTACATTTTACAAGAAAGTTCACTATAGTTAGCTTCGCAGCGAGAAGTTGATGATACCCATTACCCCTCTAAAACCTTTAATGGATTATCCTTGTCTATGAACTTCTAAAGAGAGTAGCTGATTGCAGCTATAGCCTCCTAGATCACGCGACTGGGTGAACGCAGGGAATATTTAAAAATTCCCAAGTCAGAATTTCCAGGGTGTCTCTGCCAAGTTGCGTCATCTAGGAGCCCATGGTCCAGCGGAAACTCTATCACAGCCCCCTCGAGTTCACAAAATAAACAGAAAAATACTTGTTGCGAATACGAAATAATTTTGTTAATAGACTGATGAAGACGTTCACTTTCAAATTGTTTTACCCCATATAGAATAGTCGGTTTTTCGAAACTCATTATCTGGTATTCTAGAATTTTGAAAACCATTGTTAGATTCGTCGGTGCGAATAGTAAACTTCAATTTTGACCAAAATATTTGGTCCCACCAAATAGTAACGAATAGTCTGCACGGCCCTAGCCATGAATCTTGTTCTCCCTCTCTCACCAAAGGAATATAAAAACGCTAAAATCGTATCACGTGATCTGACCCACCGGAAGTCGTGACACAAACTACTACACATTCCTCACCTTGCGCGTCAAAGTTGCGCAGTGTCTCTATATTAAACATTTTGTAGTTGAAACTTTCCTCCCCCATTTATCACGATCCGGGACTGGCATAGTGCGCTATTCGCTCTCCAACTACGACGTTCAACTAACGTTGTTATTTCACGCAGCAACAAAGGAAAAAAAAAACACGTGAATTATTTCAACAAAATGAGCCAACAGGTGAGTTAACTATAGGAAGACCTTATACATTAATGGCAATATCAAGTCTTATCTAAGGGAGATACAAATTTTTAAAGTTATCCTATAAATAGGGACTTGGCAGTACTACGTCATGCAACGTCAGGCTACCTTCCTCTAGTGCTAAAAAACATACCAGGAGGAGGGGCTTATATATTTTTCATTCTGTTAAAAAAACATACCATAATGGCGCTGGGGGCGGAGTTAAGCCCGAATTGCCAAGTCCCTATACCTATAATTTTTACCTCTCCGAGTGACGTATGTCACGGAGAGGTATTACACCGGTTGTGTCTGTCTGTCTGTGTGTCTGTCTGTCAGACCACACGTGACCGCGTTCGCAGTTTACAAATCGGAGCAAACAAATACCCGATTTCCGGAACGCGTTCGCGGTTCACGGAAATTTGGCCATTCATCTACCAACACCAGTCTTTACTAACTGGCTTCTAAGGACCACAATCTGCTAGTCTTTGTCCATCCCACATGGACGCTGGCTCGTAAGCACATCCACATTGACACCAGCTTCTAAGCACCACCATCTTCTGTTCTTCGTCAATCCCACATTGACACCAGCTTCTAAGCACCACCTTCTTCTGTTCTTCGTCAATCCCACATTGACACCAGCTTCTATTCACCACCATCATCAGGTCTTTGTCCATTTCGGCTTCTTCTCCATCGTTATCGTTTGGTTTTAAGATATACGCGGCGATCGGCTAGGGTTACGAGAAACGTCTAGCCTCCCAATGGCAGGGCTTCCACCATCGGTTCTCGTGAATGCGTTTTTATCTACTATTATAATGGAAACGAATCGTATTTATACCCCAAAATTTGAAGAAAGCGGGCAAGAGGGGTACCCTTCACTTTAAACGTCAATATTAGCAAAGTTTCGAAAGATAATAGGAACAACTTTATTTTAAACGATTTAACTACTTTTAAAGTTATTTACGGGCGATTAAAATAATTAATATCATTTATATTTAATTAATTATTTAAGATAAACTTATTTCTATGTAATGACACAAGTGAGAGTTTATATAGAACGAGTAATGAAGATTGCATCCGAATCGAAACACTACACGCACATCAAAGTTAATATAAAGCGAGTAGGATAACATTTCCTTTTTGCAGAATATTAAATGGAAATATTTTAAATCTTTTTCGGCATTACGATTCTTTAAGTAGTTGTGTAGCTATAAAACTCTGTTTCATCTCAATATTCCAAGAACATCTTTTGATATTAACATTTAAAATTTGGTGTTTACTTTTTAATTCATCTTTACTACATTTATATATAGTGTAAACGTAACTTTTAGCTTCATTAAATAATAAGGATGTTAATACTTCATCTCTCCATACGTGTTGAAACGACTGGGTCTATGAGATAAGATAACCTAGATCTTAACCATAATTGACCTTGTTTCATGTCCTCTTACAGGAGGTCTTAACGGTTCAGATTGAGCCGAAAGTTAAATACACATTTAAGTGATACATATTAGGTCCTCATTAAAATTATTGTGGATACGCAGGAAATTATTAAAACGCTTTAAACTAAATGATCATGGCAATATCTCGCCGATTAGAACTATGTATTTCCGGTTTGCCTCACTGGCTTGCGGAACTGTGTTTGGAAAGTAAATTCGTCTCGGCTCGGAGAGGTTTATTTTGGTTTCCCAACTTGTTTAAAATATCCAATAGCCTGTACGTGGTATAATAAGCCTTTGGTAAGCTTAGGTTACGCCTACGTACTCTCCAATTTTCTCAAAAGCTCACGTTATCATATCTTAATATCTAGATTGATAATAATGGCACGCAAGAATAGGAAACAGTCTTTGGTGCTTGTTAAGTGGATGGATATAGCAGTGTGGGATGTTATAAAAACAGAATTAGCATTCAAATACGACCCAATATTAAATGAAAAAATTAATGCTGATCCCGATTCGTACATTGGGCAAGTTTTGAATTATATTTGGAAAGAAAACGACGAAAAATCCCCTGGAACACTTCTTGGACGTGGTACTTTCACTACCTTTATGAATTTTTATAATGTGCACTTTTTCTAAAATCCTACTTCCTTAAGGATCCCTCTAAGAGCTTGAATCCAAATGAACAACTTTGATGATTAGTCACTACGAAAGAATTGGCGAAGAAGGCCCTGAAAATTCAGCTTCCCTGGAATTGGATAGGATCGCAGGTCCTCGTGAAGTAATAGCTTCATTAGTTGTGTATTTGGCCCCAAACATAATTTGAAAATATTATTCACTTAGCTCGAAAATTACAAAAACCCACAGCAAAAGCAATTAATGTGTGATATCAGTACTGAACACTCTAGCATAAATGAAAGTTCCCATAAAGAACTGAAGGAAAAGTACAGTTCTTTGAAAGAAAATTATAAAAGTCTGAAGGATCAACACAGGAAGGATTTAGCGGAGATTAGAACTCTTAAAGGTGGGTTCAATAAGATGTTTCTTTAGGTTAGTTATATAATCTTTTTCAACTTTTAAAATAGAAGAAGGAAGCATCGTTGCCCAACTAAAGGAGTTGATAATGGACATACAAACGTCGCAATTTAGTTTCTCTTCGGATATTATTATATCATGGATTATTATTTTTTAAAGAAGTACGAGCTTGGAGTTGGGGTATTCCTTGACAAAGGTGTGTTGGCTACGCTGTTGAGAACGTGCCCTAGTGCAACGAAATTTGCTAGAGTACTTCTATTGAATTTATTTAATAATGAGGAACTAGTCAATTCTTCTTTGACTGGAAGAATTAGTAATGCTCACAAAGATAGGGTTGCAAAGAAGGGTTTAGACAGCCAACGTTTAAATGCGATTATAGGTATTGTAAAGCATTAGCCCTTATTTTTGAACAGCCTTTAACCTTGTAAATGTCCGGTCAGCCTAATAAACTCTTTTAATTTAGGCTATACATTAAAGAAATATCCATCATCAACAAAGCGGGAAATCCATGAGTCATTGGCTAATAAAGTTAAAGAATTTTCAAATAAAAATAGATTGACTGTCCAAATAAATAATAAAAGATCGATTTTTAAAAAAAACATTAGTGCAATTGATTGCTCAAGCATAAGCCTATACTTACCAAGGCCTAAAAACTCGCTACATATAGAATAAATTCTATGGAAATCGTATGGAACAAATATCAAAAACAATTTATAGGCTTTCTAAAGGTTTTCTACACTTATTATTTAGAAAATCATTATATAGTTCTAAAGCTTTTCCATAAACCTTCAATAAAAATAACTTAAACACTATTTGATAAGAGCTCGACAGGATTTCAATAAGAAATTCTGTGGAAAAATCGACTGGTTTTCTATAGCAAAACCTATTGAAAAATCCAAAGAATAATGACCCATGTTTCTATCATTTTCCTATAAAAACTGCTCAGATATTTCTATAGAAGACTCAAAAAAAATGTACAGAGTAATTCTACGAATTTCTTATAGAAAATTTTTGTAAGGGCTGACCTCTTTCGCGATTACAGCGTTTTTGCTCCTCTTTTAAGCAATAATAACACGCGCGATTTTAGACTCTTTAGGCCTTGGCTCCACTTCTCCGTAGTTTTTGCCGTTTGTGCAGCCAACACAATTGCCAAATTTATACAGTAAAGTACATTTTATATTTGCTGCGCGACATGGACAGAAATTACGTCCACCTTTACTTAAACAATTACCTTTGCAGTTACAAAATTGTTCATTATCCATGACTCAAAATATAGCGTAAGTAACGATGAAATTAAACGCAATGGCTAACTCCTACAGACAGACCAAAACATAAAATGGCGTCGAAGTGCTAGGGTGTGTGGATGGGTTTCACTTTTCCACGTGTTGGCCTAATCACTGCCTGCAGGTCCAAAAAAGAAGTTCTTAAACAAAATTACTAATAGCCCAATCCTACTCCATACGGAGACTTTGAATCTTGGCGTCACGTGGAGCCTCTGACGTATTTCAAATAATTTTTACCCCCGCCGATGACCCGTTTTCAGTCCCTTTAATTAATATCAAAAATGCATTGATTCAAAGGAATGCCATAGAGGATAGAAAAGCGAAAGCCCTCGCTGACTTTCATAGCATCATTCATTGAAAATTTAGTTCTAGCTTTTCTTGCCAAATAACTTTTGTTAAATTGAACTTTAAACAAAAAAGTTAAATATTCACAATGTATTTTGTTATTAATTTCCACAAAAAATGTATCCTCGAATATAGCAAATGTTTCTTTATTTGTACTGTACATTTGATTTATAGTAATTTTAAGCGCAATTCTTTAGTGGAAGCGCTGAATAAGGTGTTGACAGACTCCTTGACCGGCAAGTAGCCAAGATTTTGATGTTCAAATTGGGGTACATCTACTACCAAAGCCCTTCTCTACTGTCTCAGCCGTCTCCTTCTTTGTCTTGCTTGAAACCTTCTCCTTAGCATTCTTTCACCTTCTTCATTGCCCAAATCACTATCGCTTGATGTTTCAGTTTCACTAAAATCATCGTCTTTATCTTGATGAGCCCTATGTTGACGAAGATTGTGCAAAGTTTTCACCGTGTCGTTTGGTTTGTAAACTTTGGTTTTGCAATACCTTAGTCCGGTAGAAACAAATTCGTTAATTGTGAAGTTAGGCAACACATTAGAAAAAGAGCTATATAAGCAAGATAGTGGACTTCTAATTCCAAAGCATTGCTGTGGAAATGTTATCGTAACACCTATAAGTGATCGTTCCCGTTTATCAAAAACGGTTTTCTTATGGAGTAAGGCATTGTCTATTGTTTACGGTAAAAGTGAATTAATTAACACTAGTTATTTAAAATTGTTTGCCTTAACGCTGTTATACTTAAATTTGCAAAATGTAGAACATTTAGATTTGAATGTATTTTTAATAGTAATTAACAATTGCGATCAATTAAATATCTCAAAAATTATAGATATATTACAAAAACACTAAATCGAAACATACTTGTAAATTGCTTCTGGTTTCGCATTTCGGAAAAGCTTTTATGAAAATGGAAAAAATTGTAACTCATTTGAATAATGCGCAGTACTCGAATATTTACTAGGAATTGAAAATGGACATACGGAATTAAGTTCTAAATGAAAATGATACTGCGGCCCTTGTAGGATTGGAAGAAGAAACTGAAGAGTTACACTTTAAACATTTGTTAAGTAATTAATAAAGCATTTTAATTATTGACAATTTTTTAAAGAAAAACATTCATTTACGATTTTTGTAACAGTTTCAAAAATATTTCCTTTATTCATTATTCAATAATTATTTTTATTTTATTTTATTTGGTGTTACAGCCACCCAAATCGAATCTGTATGAAACGTTAAACAAGATGCCCCAAGGCATATTAACGCTTTTTGCAGTGTGATATTGTCTTTAACAAAACCCGAAATTAGGGATATTGTCTTTAACAAAACCCGAAATTAGGGATATTGTCTTTAAGAAAACCCGAAATTAGGGACGTATACATTGGGTAGTAATGTTAACATTTTAACTTTATGTTTTCGCTGATGGAGAAGGAGTTGTATGGTTCTACTTTCACTAAAGTAGAACTAATCTCGAAGAAGCCAACCAGGCACTAAGAGCCTATGAGTTAAAATTTTGACGGGAAATTTGAAAACTTGAGGTAAAATAGAAAAATAGGTGTACATGTTTGACGTTAGACATAATTTTCTCAGAGTAAAGTGAAAAAATTTCAGTAATACCTAGTAATTTTTAGAAGTTATCCTCAATTCATTCACATTAAGCCTAAAATAAAACTCAAAATAAAAATTAGAAAACACACGCAAAACGAAACTTTCATCTTGCGAGTTTATTTAAAAATAGTTCAAAATTTATTTACAATTAATTTAATAATAATTCAAGTATTAAAAGTATATTTTATTTCGCAACCTCGGAAACTATAAGAAGCGAACCAATTATCGTTGAAATGAAACATTAGTGGCGCTACATTGTTCTTTAATTTGACCAAGAACGGAGGTTTCTTTAATACCTACAAGATTTCCCGTTAGCTGAATTGGCCATTATTAATTTAATAATTAAACTATAATTAATCCAGGTTGTCTTTAAACCCCACAACGCAAAAAAGGATCAAAATAATTCCATTAATAGCTAATGCGTAAGCGTAAACACATGACAGTTCAATTACGTTTAAAATATACCAAACTTACTTTTTTTTGATTGAGGGAAATTAAGGTAAGCAATGATTATAGAACAGAGTCAGTCACCCGATTGTTCAGTGTTCACAAACCTAACTAAATTACCCATACATACCAAAGAGAGTACCAGTCTGGTCAATCGGGCCTTATCCAATCACAACGCAAACAGTCTGTAACGCCAATTTGAGTGTGGTCCGTGCGTTCAAGCGCAGTAGAGTCGAAGTTGAGATGTGCGTCGCATTTATTCCTCGGTATCTGAAAAATTGGGAAAGTAGTGAAACTTATGTGGCAAAGTTCTATTGTGTAGAAGGGGGTTGAGTAGTGGAAAAAACAACATCATGGAGATATTTGATAGGGGTGAATCCTAAGAGAATTACTGTTTAGTGTCTTATCGGGGAAACTCTTTGCGGTATCCACTCTCGTAAAAACACCCGGACAAACTATTTCTTTTTAGTGTCTACTTTACACACCCGTAAAATATCTTAACTAGACCACAAGATTTACTTACGAAATTAAATTATTCTTCTATAAACTAGAGCTTCGCGTCCTCACTACAACAGGACCAAGACAGTGAAACTCAAGTTCCCCTCCAAACTATCAAGCGAGCGGTTTTTAAGTCATGTTCAGGAACACATGTTTTTGGGGAAAGGAAAATGGAAAAATTTTGCCCTAAGAAGGGCAGTTTAGCAATACAGTTTGAGTGGAAACCTTTTTTTTAAAGGTAAAGTGGCCCTTGAAAGGGCCTTTTTTTAAACGCTTTAATATCATGTTCAGGACACCAAGTGCCTGACGCTCAAACCCGTTCACTGTAGCTACTATACTCCCGATACAGTAGTATATCTGCAACGTGGTTGATTCATATGCAACTTCTTGCTGTCATTAGAAAACCGGCAACTGAAAGCTTTTTCTCTACATCAGCTGATGAAGCTGGTGTCGCAAGAAATTTCTTAGCAAGTCTTGATAAGATGGGGTAAACCTTTGTTTTCGCCCTTCAGAAATGAAGGACACTTTCTTGATTGCAGCGATCATCCTCCAAATATTTCTCGAGTTTCGTCATTGGGCGTTTCTGCCTGGATTGATTAGTCCCAAGGTTCAGACGACTGAAGGGAGAATACGAAGCTAACGTCGCCTTCTGGAAGACTAAGAGCTTCTTCCAATAAATACGTCCGCAGCAGAGTAAAGGCTCGAGTTTGGGCCACAAATTTGAAGTTTGTGAACTCGTCTTTCCAGGATGGAGCTGTGTAAATATCTAAACGTATTTCAAAGAACATGCGAATAAGTTAAAGATCATAAAGAAGTCTAAAAAATCGGAAAACGAGTTTTATATGCTTAATAAAGGTTAAGAATAGTGATGAGGTAAGCAAATTGCTGGCTAAAAATACTTATTGTCAAAAAGAAGCAATTTTGAGTGGCGTCCAGGAGCGATGGCGTGATGTACACTGGGTTTGATTGATTTGAATCTAGTTTCTAGATTTGAAAGAAAATTAACTCTCAGAATCTTGAAAGGCTCTGGTAACATGTTGTTTATGTCTTGAAAGACGGTAATGAGCTTTCCAATTACTTTAGACGCTATTGGGCCACTTTATTGGAAAACGTCTGTTGCTATTTTTAGCGGTAGCAATAATTCCAACAGGTCTTTGGCGTTTTCCAAGTCCTTCTGCTTTTTTGAAATGTAAAATCAATTTTGACATCATATTTAGGATTTTCAAAAACTTCGAGCATGCATTTCAGCATGTTTTCCTACGTAATTATTTGTTATATAATCTCCCTTAAAACTACGATCAACAGTAAACTCAACTCTGCGAATCTCTCTAGTCCATAGATCAAAGCGTTCCACCGAACAACTCCTACCAGTTCAATGTCGTGGCCATTAGTTTTTGACTTCAATTGTTCCGTCCTTTTCGGTGACTTCCGAAATAATTTATCCTCTTTTGTAGATTCTCTAGTACATGTTTTGCACCCGTAATATCCATTATGGTTTTTTACACATTTTAAATATGCTTTTGCGGGTGCATCACACACAAAAGGTCCTAGCTTTATTTTGTAGAAAACCTCATTGTACACTAATCCTTCAGTTGTCAGTTTCCGAGCCTCATTTACAAACTTTTCTAGATACAATTCTAAAGTCTTTGGTTTTCCATTGCCATAAAATATTCCTACCACAAATGGCGAATTGTCAACCGTATTTATGCAACGGGCGAGAATAGGCCAAAACTGACTATTCGAACTTTTAAAAACTGGAACACCATCAATATCGAAAAGTAGTGTTAACAAGTCAGTTTGATTTTGCAAGCCAAACTTAAGTTTTCCTTGCAATCCTTCTATTAGTCTCATGTGGTAGTAATCTCCATTTTGAAGATGATCAACTTTAACAGCTACCTGACTCTGAATATCAAGAATAGTCCTTGAATCTATGGGTAGACCCTTATGTAATGGTTTTAAAATTTTCAATAATCCGTTAAGTGCCGCATGACTAATGCCAAAATTTAAAACCCAGTCTTTTAAATCACGTTTTAGCCCCTCATCATTTACCTCTTCATCACTAGATGAGTTTTCACTAGTGTTGGATTCATAACCGTAAACATTTCCTTCGTTATCTGACTCATCACTATGTTCTATACGTGTTATACCATCAGTTTCAACCAATTGCTCCGCTAAAGGCTCGACAAATTGGTTCGCTAAAGGCTCGACAAATTGGTTCGCTAAAGGCTCGACAAATTGGTTCGCTAAAGGCTCGACAAATTGGTTCGCTAAAGGCTCGACAAATTGGTTCGCTAAAGGCTCGACAAATTGGTTCGCTAAAGGCTCGACAAATTGGTTCGCTAAAGGCTCGACAAATTGGTTCGCTAAAGGCTCGACAAATTGGTTCGCTAAAGGCTCGACAAATTGGTTCGCTAATGGCTCGACAAATTGGTTCGCTAATGGCTCGACAAATTGGTTCGCTAATGGCTCGACAAATTGGTTCGCCGCTAATGTTTCAGTTGGTTGTACATCAGCCAAATGTTTCGCTAGCGCTGCTGTAACATTCCGAATTCTTTGCCTTTTTGATACTTTGTACATCAGAGCCGCAGTATACTGTAGATACCTAAATTTTATATACAAGCGTCACCAAGGTGGTTCCGTTTATTCCCTCCCCCGGCCCCCAATTCATTCCATATTCCCCTCCCAGCGTAGTGCTGCCAACCTCTTCTGGTGGGCAGTTAGTAATGTTATGGACTAAGGTTTGTTTTCTTACTTTAAAATTATATTTTAATCTAATTGGCTTAAAGTTTAGATTATAAAACCATTTAGGCGCTTTCTTTTGAGGCTGATTTCATAATTTTACAGCCGCTATATTGTACTCTGCGAAGTTTAAAGTTTTTAACCGTCTTAACATTAACCCTTGGCCATAAGGGAAAACTTATTAGTGAATAGTACGGTACCTGCAACTTAAGAGTGCACTTAATGTTAAGGCGGTAAAAAACTTTGAAACTTTATTATTAAAGCTTACAGAAAAATACATCTTATTCCCTAACGCTGGAAGTTACGCTTTGAGCGGGATTCATGAAGGGGAGTAACGGGAAAAAAGTGTCTGTCGTTGGCTACAAAAGGGAATAAAACGTACTGTAGCAGACGACAGACAAATTTCTTCCCGTACTCCCGAGTCCCCTCCATTGTAAGCTAGCACCTCTTCCTCAACGGCTCAACGCGTCAAGAGACAAACTTTTTTTTCCTGAGCTCAGTGTCACACCGCTGATCAGTGTGACGTCAGTAAATTGCCGTACCGTGAAACACCGGTGAGCTCTATTGAACGCGGCCCATGAATCCCAAGTTAAGCCTAACTTCCGTCCGTAGGGAATTCAATAAGGTGGATTACTTTGCAAACCGGGTTGATATTACAGATAATGACTTGGGAGAAAAAATATAGAAAAATTGGGTCAAAAGCAAAACCGAGCGACGCTATCCAATTCTTAAGCCGAGCTGGTATACAATTGTACGCTAGCGCAGATGAAAATCTTTTACCACAGTGCTATTTTTGTCAAACAAATTTCATCACTTACTTTAACTTCACTCCTATCGTAAATTAAAGGATCCAAATCCAGAAGTTTGGTGTTGTCGTTACCAATAAGCTGGCTACGTTAAAGTTTGGTGCGAGCGGCTTGTTGTCTCGCTTTTGTTAATTTAAAAGCAGAATGCTGAATTTGAGAGTACTAAATACAAACGACCAGATTTAAATACAGGCAAAGAATTCTATTTTAATTAGCTAGAAAACCAAAAATCTAATAACTGACCTCCGATATAAAGTAGTACAGTAGGCATTTAGAAAAAAAATCCATCTCTTCGAAAAAATATTGCGCTATATGAGTAATGAAATGAATTAAATACTGTTTAAACCAAAATTGTTTATGCAATAAACAAGTCTTACTTTAATTCCCTTTGCTTCAATCAACCTTCTTAATATGTATGGGAAACGGCCAAGAAATTCAATTTAAAATTGGCTTGAAAATCTTTCTAGCCTTATAAGCCAAGGCCCGAAGCACGCGGACAATTTGCTACGAAATAATGAAGATCAAAGTGTATTGCGCTATAAGAATGAATATGAAACGATTTAAATATTGTTTAAACCAAAATTAGTTATGCAAACAAAAAATTCTTACTTTAATTCGATTTGTTTTAGTCAACCTTCTTAATATGTTCGGGAAACGGCAAAGAAATTCAATTTGAAATAATTCTAGCCTAATAAGCCGAAGGCCCGATTTTATTTCGCTGAAGCACGCGGACAATTTGCGCCGAAAGAATGAAAATCGAAATGAAGTGAAAATGACGCCGCGGAGAATTCGAGAAACGACCCGACTTAACGCGGAGCAAAGCGCGGAGAACGTCTACCAGGGATGCCAGATTAAAAACCTTCAACCCGCCAAAATCAAATTGGAAACAAGCCCAAAAAACCGCCAATCGGTATTTCGAAAAAAGTCCAAAAACTGCCTAAAATCTAAAACAAGCCAAAAATTTATCGTGAAACTTTATAATTAGTTTTTCTTTTAGAAATTTCAATTCATATTCTATACTGACACCATTTTGAAAACTCAAGACAAAATGAAACCATTTTATTTAATCATGAATTGACGAATTATAAGCCGCTCAAAACCCCGACAAGCCCAATTTCCAGCCAACAGCCAACCCTTTTATTTAAGCCAATATTTTTGAGAAGAAGCCCAATTGGCGGCTTTCCAGCCCAATATGGCAACCCTGACGTCTACTCTTGAGGTGGTCTTTCTTAAAAAACATGTGTTAGCAGGGATATTCGATAAAAGCCGCACCTTTTAGGGATTGGCCTCTCTTGAAAAGCTTTTGAAGGTCAACCAACAAACTCCTCTTCTGGCAGTAATAGGGAAAGTAAGAAAGGTGTATGTCTCTCGTGTATTCACGGACGACTAATATTGACTAAGAAAAAAATTACTTTCACGAGACAGCCAAGGTGTCGGACAAATCTCGAAATAGGGTTTAAAATATAAAATATGCTCTTACAGCAAAACGAATTAGTCTGGACGAAATATTTAATCCCGAATTTATATAAAATAAGCGTCGTTTTTTTATTTTAAAACTAAAACAATTCAAAAATATAGAATATATCACTTATTACGTCAATATTTCAACTATCCAATCTCTTTTTATTTCTGGAATGCTAGAGAAAAAGAAAAAGGGGGGAATAAAAGGAAGTTTATGATTTCACACTCTCTCCAAAAAACCTGAGAAAAACATGTGGCGGGTGTAATAGGCCTTTCTATAAATTATTTCGCGGGAGGGTACGAACGCCCTTCATCTCTGCTTTTCCCCCGGCAACATTTTCTTTTCGCGGGAGGGAAGAATAGCCTTCGTCTCTGCTTTTTCCTCCGGCAACATACGGATTTTCTGTAAAGGCCTATTTTTTCCCTCTTGTGAGCTCCTAGCTAGGCCAAGCCATGACAAGTTTTTTTATCACGTAATACGCGAGCGAGTGTAGCAAAGATTGAAACGAAGAACACCACTTGCGCACTGGATAATGATTAAGTAACGGATAGGACGCTGTAGCCTATACCCAAGTGTTGCAGAGACGCAAATTAGACCTAAAAACAAAATAAACAAACCGGCCATATACATACGCGAAGTAAGGGATTTTGAAAATCACGGTAGCGCCATCTAGTACAAATGCCCAAGATTAAAATTAGTTTCCAGTCTCAATTATAAAAAATTATTTATAATTAAATTTTATTATTTAGAGGGTTCGTTTTCGGTCCCTTTTATTTTTTATTGGTGTCGTTTAATAAATTATTATTTAATTGTCACGGAATTTACGTTAAAATAATACCGCCATCTAGTGACGATAACTACATTGAAAAAATCGTCTCTGTGCACAACTACGCGAACCAATCACAATGCTCCCTCTTTTCCCGTGATGGTCTCTAAAATTTACCTCGACCATTGGAAATTTATTTATGGGTGTATTTACAAGATTACGCAACTTTTGTTGCTCTTAACACGTGATTGAAAAGTATAAAAAAACACCAGAAATATACCCAAGTGTTAGAGACACGAAAAAATCACGTATATTACAAGATTACGCAACTTTGGTTGATATTAAGTGCTCTTGACGTGTGATTGAATAGTATAAAAAACACCAGAAATATACCCTAGTGTTAGAAACACGCAAAAATAACGTAATTTACAAGATTACGCAACTTTTGTTGATATTAAGTGCTCTTAACACGTGATTGAATAGTATAAAAAACACCACAAATATACCCAAGTGTTAGAGACACGAAAAAACCATGTACATTACAAGATTACGCAACTTTTGCTGATATTAAGTGCTCTTAAGACGTGATTGAATAGTATAAAAAAACACCGGAAATATACCCAAGTGTTAGGGACACGAAAAAACCACGTGTATTACAAGATTAGGCAACTATTGTTGATATTAAGTGCTCTTAACACGTGATTGAATAGTATAAAAAACACCGGAAATATACCCAAGTGTTAGAGACACGAAAAAACCACGTATATTACAAGATTACGCAACTTTTGTTGATATTAAGTGCTCTTAACACGTGATTGAATAGTATAAAAAACACCGGAAATATACCCTAGTGTTAGAAACACGAAAAAACCACGTGTATTACAAGATTAGGCAACTATTGTTGATATTAAGTGCTCTTAACACGTGATTGAATAGTATAAAAAACACCGGAAATATACCCAAGTGTTAGAGACACGAAAAAACCACGTACATTACAAGATTACGCAACTTTTGCTGATATTAAGTGCTCTTAAGACGTGATTGAATAGTATAAAAAACACCGGAAATATACCCAAGTGTTAGAGACACGAAAAAACCACGTATATTACAAGATTACGCAACTTTTGTTGATATTAAGTGCTCTTAACACGTGATTGAATAGTATAAAAAACACCGGAAATACACCCAAGTGTTAGAGACACGAAAAAATCACGTATATTACAAGATTACGCAACTTTTGTTGATATTAAGTGCTCTTGACGTGTGATTGAATAGTATAAAAAACACCAGAAATATACCCTAGTGTTAGAAACACGCAAAAATAACGTAATTTACAAGATTACGCAACTTTTGTTGATATTAAGTGCTCTTAACACGTGATTGAATAGTATAAAAAACATCACAAATATACCCAAGTATTAGAGACACGAAAAAACCACGTATATTACAAGATTACGCAACTTTTGTTGATATTTAGTGCTCTTAACACGTGATTGAATAGTATGAAAAAACACCAGAAATATACCCTAGTGTTAGAGACACGCAAAAACGACGTAATTTAATTTTTTTCGGAAGATTCGTAAATAAATAGTGTTCTATACAGGTGTTTTATTAGTATTAATAAAACTATAAAAATTATTTGTAACGTTTGTTTATTTTTAGTGTAATAAACACGTGTTTGTGTAGTAAAAGAAACACACGAAATAAATATGGTGTTCCAATCTCGTGTAATATACTGGAAACACACGTGTACACTCAACGTGATTTTTATTCGTGTTTGTATAACCATAGAAACACCGAAATAAACACGTGTTTCGTTGGTGTGCCACGTGTTGAACACCACAGACACCAAATATCCACCATATGTACACGTGTGATTGCTACCTGGGTTGCTTTTTCCGGACGATTTGAATTAAAAACTTTTCACTTTTTTATCAATAGTTTCCCTGTAAGTTAAATTGCACTGTGCAGAGGCATCCATCATTAACTAATTAAAAAATTAAATTCACAACAAGACAGAACAAAAACTAAACTTAGCTATCTTCTCGATAAAAATTACGATGACCCTTCCTAACCCCGATTCCGGGTTTCCGGTTGAAAGATTTTAGTTAGCTTTATGACCGAGTGGTGGCGCGTGATAGAAAATTTTCCTGGATAAGTTGCCTCTCTCTGATTGGATCCATTCAAATTTTGGGGCGCAAAGCGTGATTTTTCAGTAAAGGGACGCCTTACACTAGCAAAAGCTGGAGAACTGCCTCCTATTTACTTCTGTTATAAGTCCATTATTTCGTCTTTGCAACATAACTAGGTGGCACCTCATTTGGATGCAAAGAATAAATAATAAGTTTAAGTCGATTATTTCGTCTTTGGAACATAACTAGTTGGCACCATTTTAAGAGGTACTATTAGTCAATAGCGGGGGGGATTTTTGTTTAAACACGGCTTCTAAATACGGTATTAGCGCATAAAAATTTAATTAAAAGGCTAGGAATCCGAAAATAAAATGGTTTTAGAACTGTACACCCTGTTTTTGCCACCTTTCTCATTGTACGCTAAATCGCCTATCACCAATCGATTCCGTGTTTAAAACTACCCAGAAGTCAATAGGGTAAATTAATGTAGGCCTAATTAAAGCCCTTAAACGTGAAAAACCATATAAGCTAGGGTTGGTTAAATCGGCAAGATTAACTCTCTATTATTTTTTGGCCTCGAATAGCTTTACCATTGTTATCTTTTGGAACGCAGATTAAGGATTTATTGACAAATATGTAGAAAATACAACTCCTATGAAACGGGGCGGCTTACCAGAGGGAGTACTGTCAGAATATAATAAAAAGTAAAAAATAAAAAATGTAAGCCACCCGATGTCGAGAGTTCCAGATGGTATCATTAATCGATGCAGTTGTGATTGTTAGTCACTCATGGTCAGTTTTATTACCTTCCAAAAATGTGGAAATGTTTTTAAAATTAGAATTTGAAAAGTAATATACGAGGAAAATTTTGAAAGGCAGACGGTATCTAGCGGAACACGAATATGAGAGAGTATGCAGCCAGTATGGCGTACAAGATGGCGGCCGCTTCTAAGTCGGAGGAGTCGTGTTTTTTTTCGCTCTCTCTCGTCTTTTTTTGGTGGGAAGATTATTTAAAGATATTTTTTCATTAATTAAGAAATTATTTCACAGTAATGGCAAATTTTATTCTGAGTGTAATAAAACTAATCACAATTAATATTAATTAAACATATTAATTAAAATACATAAAATTATATATATACACACAAATCAATTTTTTTCAAATTTAAATTCAATTGGTTTGATAACCATATGGTGTGGTAGTATAATCGGGGAAAACTCTGACTTTGTCGACGACTACTTGATATATTTTTGTTTGATCTATTGTAATGAGGGTATGATTGGGCAGGCGACGTATTTGGGGGCCTATGGGTACTTGGATAGAATTCATTTCAGGTTTCCCCTGGTTGTTTACGCCTAATAATTTTTTCATAATGTCAAAGTTTACATGATTCTCGGTTGATGAATTTAAGTAGAATCCCTTAACTTTAATTATATTGGTAATTTTTTCTGTTGCGGGATCGTAAATGTACATGGAATAATTTTTTGCGCCTGCACTTCCGAATTCACAAATATATGCGTCTTTACCGTAGGATTCTAGTTCATTTTTTAATTCGCCAAGATAATCACCCGTGGGGAGTATAGGGACGCCATCTGGTGAGAGGTAGATCAGGCTATCGGTATCCATATAAAAACAGAGGTCACCTACCATCTCGAGATGTTTTAAAAGATGAAGGCGTGCCATAGTTGTGGTATAACAGGCTATGACGACATTAGTGTGTTTATGAGCTATCTCATTCTCGACAATGTCTTCTGATTTAACTAAGATGGTGTTGTCATTTAAAGTCATGAGACTTTTTACTTCTTTATCGGGGTTGAGGATCAATTCGTATAGAGTCTTGGCGTCCTTTATGATGTCTGTTGAGGCGTGTCAAGTTTTCTGTCCAAATTTCCCCCAAAAAGAGTTAAGCATAAGCTTACTGAGGCATCTCAACCCTTCGTTCTTTTCGATTTTATCTATATCTAGCATAGATGGGCACTATCATATCATTTGATAGTTTTACCACTTGATACGATAGAAAACTAAATCTGCCCCAATCAAAGTATCAATTTTGATAGTTATTTTCGAGAAAAATTTGAATTATAATGATCGATTGAGTTTGATAGCTTAGAAAGTGCACTCGAAGTTGATATGATTCATTGATTCGTTGAAATCTTCTAGAGAAAAATATCGATTCTCAACGTGATCTGGCTACTAACCCCATCTTTTAGAAATCATAAAAAATGATAGGCATTATTTCTTGAGAAATATATTGATTTTTTGAGTGATTTTATTTGGCGACATCTGTTTTCTGATTTCATTTTAAAAAAGTTATGAGCTAATCTTTGATAGGCAATTTTGATAGTTATGAAAATTTCTGGAAAGATAAGTTGTTTTTTGAATGATATCGAAGTTTTTAATATATTTGAACGTAGGTTTATTCTATAAGAAGATTCTGTACTTGGTGGTCGTTATAACCCTCTCAAACAAATAAATAAAAATAAAATAAACGATGGTTCAACAGTTCAAACTGTGAAGACGGAGCTTCTTTTATATAGAAGCTCCGTGCTGTCACTGATGTGAACGACTACTCGAGGAGGAAGAACGATTCCACGAAATCATCCAAACGTAGAAGTAGATAAATTAAAGTGTAGATTTTCTGATTTTTATTACCCACAGTTTTTAATTACAATTTTTGCCTTTAATTATTATTAGTTAACCGTTTATAGTAGATGGTTTAGATTAAATCAAGGGCGAATAATTTGAAAATTTTGGATTGTAGCTTTTGAACTATAGACAGTTAAAAG
Organism: Phalangium opilio; assembly: GCF_054372755.1. Lineage (NCBI taxonomy): Eukaryota > Metazoa > Arthropoda > Arachnida > Opiliones > Phalangiidae > Phalangium > Phalangium opilio. Next base: position 5,602,268 of record NW_028324198.1, read on the forward strand.
TCAAACTTGAGAAATGAGATTATGGAAATAATATGAATATATGAAAATATTAGAAATTCTACAAAATCAGGAAATATCAGGAATCGATTAAACAGAGTAAAATTAGGTAGAGACCAAATCAGTTTGATCGAAAACAATCAAATTTAAAGTCCGGAAATTAAATAATCGATTAGTTTAGTCGTTCCTAAAGATTTCAATTTGATTTGATAGGCAAAAAATCTATCTAACAATGAGAGCCAATCTAACATATTGAAGGAAGATTTGATAGTTTCACCATCTATGATTTGTTGAGAGGGAAAAAATCTATCTAACAAATAATGCCAGTCTAAAATATAGCTAGAAGAATTGATAGTTTCGCCAAATATGATAGTTTGAGAGGAAAAATATCTATCTAACTAGCAGTGTCAGTCTAAAATATAGTCAGAAGAGTTGATAGTTCCGCCATCTATGATAGTTTGAGAGGAAAAAATCTATCTAAGAAGGAGTTCCACTCTAAAATATAGCCAGAAGAATTGATAGTTTCGCCATCTATGATAGTTTGATAGGAAAAAAAATCTATCTAAGGAGGAGTGCCCAACTCTGATATCTAGATCTATCCCCTCAACTTCTTTGTAGTTCCTGACATAGTTTTCTTTGTCCTCCTGGGTGATACAATCGGCAGGGAAACCGCTAGCCAGAGTTTTGTACTCTAAAAAAGCGTTTACGTAGTCTTTAAAAAGACCGCCTTGTTTAGTCTCTGTGTTGTATTGCGTTATTTTGTAGGACCAGGCTTCGTACATGCGCGTGATTTTGTATCCTCGCTCTACGGCGTATCTCAACTCGTCGGTAACCCAGGTACCCCGCAGCTCTCTCTGATCAGGTGTGTGTGAACAGTCACCTTGAAATTGAGTTTTACAACAGGTGTAACATAGGGGAAAGGTGAGCTTACCATTTATCCGAGCTGGTAAAACCGGATGTATGAGATTTTGAGCCGGAAGTATGTCACATTTGAGAAGGCCATCAAAAGAAAATATGTCGGGGAAATTGTCTAAAATAATTTGAGGATGTCCAATAGGAATTTTACCCGTTTTGTTCACGAACGGATATAAACTGGTGAAATCAACGTAGTGCATTTTTTCTGTACCAGCTGTTTTATGGTACAGTTTGTTAGCGCTACAACGACCTCCAAAGAAAGCATCACGTGGGTTCAATCTTTTGGCTGTTTTAATACGAATGTCGTTGCGTTTTAAAAAATCATTTATTTCGGTGTTATTTGTTTTGTCCTGTAGCCACTCGCATTCCCATTTGACATTCACTTTGTAGTGGAGGGCTTCTAGTTTACAAATTTTTTTCTCGGTTTTTGTGTACCTCGTATTTAATGTTTGAGTGGGGTCGCCATGTAAAATCATGTTTCTGTTTATAGGGAAGTGAACTTTACAGCCATGATAGTAGCATCCCATGAATTCGAACACTTCTTTGTTTGTGGGGCAATAACCATCTACCTTTAGGGTTTGGATTTTAACCTCCCTACCTCTAAAAGAGGATTGAATAAGAATGTTTCTCTCGTGAGACGTCCATTCTAGCCATTCAATAGCGCCGAAAGATTTATTTTCGCCAAGTCTGTAGTAGTTTGATGGGATGATACTAATGGTGTTGGATTTGAGATAATTTTTACGATAGACATAGGAACAAACGCCTGGGAGGGTAACTGAGCCGCAATTAAATGGGTCTACACTAGTAACTTTAAGTAGGAGGGACCGAAAGGTTAAACACCCCAAAAATAAGAGTAGAGTGTCATTTTCGCAATAATGATAAAGCTCCTTTAAAAAGTTAAAGCCTTTAACCTTACGGACTTCTGAAGTGTGCCATTTTAAGAAAGTGTCCAAGTTTTTCCTGGTGAAATACTGACACCCGTAAGCTTCTGTCGGTGGTAGAGTGTCCTCCAATACGTAGTTAGTCTCTTCCTGTCTGTCAATAATGAACTCGTGGTCCACTACGTTGAAAAGGAAATGAGGAAAATACCCTTTAGCGGCATTAGGGAGACCGAAAGTAGCGGGAAATTTGGATAAAGCGACTGGGATGAAATTATATGAATCAAGGAATAATATATTTGATAGTTTCATTTCTAAAATCCGAGTTCCGTTAATTTTCAATGATTCTGGTACAAATTTCTCGTCACGATTAATTATTTCTCTAATTAATAGTTGGTTGTCATAGTTACTACCAAAATGAGACACCACGATGACTTTCTTCACGTCGAATAAGCTAATCAAGTAATCGAGGAACGAACCAATAGGTTTGCCACCTGTGAAGCGTTGTTTGCGAGGCCCAAATTGATTACATTTAATACAATTAAAATCGAGGGACGTTTCGTCAATGCAGTCTACGCAAACAGAGATGCTCACGCATAAGATGGCTTGATGCTCGTACGCTCCCAACTTTTCTGGGCATCTTTTCGTTTGTATACATTCAATGTCGAAGAAAACGTACATTAGTTCGGGTAAATTATTGCGTGGTTTTTTAGCAGGGTTAACATTGATTGTTTTGTCTTTGATCACTTGAATGTAGCATAAATGATCGCTGGGTTGATGCTTCCCACATATATGACAGAAAATCTCCCCACAACTATGTCTAGTAGTACGTTTTACGAAATCAATTATTTTAAAGCAGCTTTTGCAATGGTAAAGCCGCTCGCAAAGGGCTTTTTTGTTACCAACAGGAACCAAATGGCTGTTATAACAATCGTCACCCCAGAATTTTCGTAGGCAGGAGTCGCATGTTTTTTCACGTCCATGACAAACAGTCGGACGCATACATTTAAAGCAAAAATCATTGCATTTATGAGATTGAACACGCCAGTAAGGTGTGAGGCACTTCTCGCAAAAGTGTTCGTGACTAAACAATGGTTTTAAATTTGTTATGACGTTATAGTGATTATTCTCATTAAGTAGAAAGAGGCGTGGTCTGGTATCTGTAGGGTCGTTTTCGCCTAAAATTAGAATTGGAACTCTGTTTTCGAATTTATAAACAAATATAGAATAGGGGGATAAATAAACTTTTAATTTCTGGAACGAAGCGGGGGTACCGCATTCGGATACAGAGACTCCGGCCTTTTGACAAAGATCTAAAGCCTCTGTTTTTTGGCTTGTGTAACGGGGTCCTGTTTGTGATATGGTCACGTAACGATTTTTTAACTCGGTGTTGTTTTTATTGTTCATGTGGACACGATGAGCGACAGCAACACAAAGGCTACGCGCTAAACAGAGATTATCAGTGTTGGGTATTCGTCGAATCCCCCTTCGATCTTTTGAAAAAATACTGAAAGGCTTGAGTTGACGACGATTAGAACGTCCATACCCTTCTGGTATTCTGACTATACTAAATATCATTTTTATAGGTCCTTGAAAAAAATGTTCGATCTCATCATCATAAAGTAACTCGGCTAGTTGATCAAAGAGAATAGAAGGGTCTACTTGATCGAGTCTTTTAAAGGATAATTCAAGTTCCGAACGACAGTTTATACCCAGACTTCGTAAAGTTATTTGCACGTAATCTGTTGCTCTATATTCGCTTAATACGTGTTCCGTAATAGAACATATACTATCCACAGGATCATCAGTTATATTTAGAGTTATTTCCCTCCCATACATATTAAAATGTTCAAAAAATCTCTCGCTCTGCTCTAGAATTTCGCAAGAGGGTACATCTTCTATAGGTGAAGGGGGACACCCCCCTCCCCATTGATCATAAACATTCGCCTCCGCCTCCTCCGAATCTACGATGGAGCTCTTTTCGCTGGGGGCGTAATCGGAAAAGTTCAGAGACATATATTCAAAAGGGTCGTTCTCCGTCTCGTCTTGTTGACACGCGTTATCTAGAATCTCCCCCATCTCCCTGCCAGTTTGTGAATTATCGAAACTGGGTCTTAAAGATTCATGGTTATCCCGTTCCATTTCTTGCTTCCGTCTTTTCACGCGGTCTAAGTAAGAAATTTTTAAAGGGGTAGGAATTAAATTATATAAATGTTCCAATTCGTCATGTGTTTGACACGTTTCAGGGGTACGAGGAACGTTCTTCATATAGTCTATTAGATCGAGGAACGTTTGAATAATATTTAAGCCGCCATTTATGATAAAACCTGGTAATGTTGAAGGTATATTAGCAGGATCTAAGTGTAAATAAGAGCATAGAAAATAATAAAACTTGTATATTTCGACTATGTTCCAAGGCTTATTTACGGCCATTTCGTCAAGTGTCCAGCGAAGTGCTTCAGCGTCCATGTTGAGGTTTTGACGATTGATGTTCGACTGTGAAGTACTGTTATTTTCTCACGTTCTTTATACTAGATTCCTACCCCCCCTTCTCTTCCTCCTCTCAAGGGGGGTCAAGGACAGTTGATTTTTCGAAATTATTGACTAACAATACAAGGTACTAGCAAAGGCCATCGCAGCTGATTTCCGACATGTTTAAACACGTCTAACATTGTTTGACAGTGAACAATAGGTGATATAAGATAGACGTACGATGGCTTGACAGGGTGTCAAATAGTCGTATAACAAAACAACGAATTTGCAATAGATTTTATAATTCAACAAAAGGAATAATTATAACAAAAGAGTTGGTACGACATTCCACTAGGTGGGGACTTCTTCAACAATGACATTGAGAAAATGTTAGGAAAGAATTTCTTCAATCAATCAAATTGTGACAGTTCTATTTAAGGAATGTTGAGAATAGTAGATAAATAGGTCAAGTTTACTATTGTGTAATTTATTTACTCCTCAACTGTCAGGTACACAAAGCTTGTCAGGAATTCGTCGGATCTTGGAGATTTAAAAACTGCTCATTGTGCTATTTATCTTATTGGTCTTGAGAGTGCTGGAATTCCTTAATCTCTGGTTTGAAAAACGCACCTAAAAATACGCTTATAATCGAAGAAGGGGAGAGGGTTCTTCAACAATGACCTTAGGTCTTTGAAGATGTTAGGAAAATATTTCGTCAATCAAATATTGACAGGTCGACCTAAGGAATGTGGGTCATAATAGATAAATAGGTCAAGTTTACTATTGTGTTATTTACTTACTCGTCAGCTGTTATGGAGGCAAGTACACAAAGGTTGTCAAGAATTCGTCGGATCTTGGAGGTTAACCCTCAAAAACTACTTATTGTATTCTTTATATTACTGATTTTGGGAATGTTAGAATTCCTTAATATTTGGTTTCAGAACTTTGACATAAAAATACGCCTACAATCTAACAACGGAACAGTCAAGGACAATAGATATTTCGCGATAGCTACTTAGGAAATTTAGTATAAAAACCGTGGAACACGACAGAGGAGAGTATCATTATTCGAGAAGACCTTAAACGTGCAACATGGAAAATCAAGAAGCTGTTAAGAGGAAGATTGGCGTAACTAACGAACGAAAAATCAACGGTAGATTCCACATTTCTAGAGAGTTGTTCCTGACAACGGGCTTCGTGAACGGCACCCTCGATCCCGAGATTCGCTTATGTAAGAAGCAGTCGGTAAAAAGTTTCGCCATTTCAACAAGTACCTGGGAGAAGTTGATCCCGCGTTTACCCGTATTAGCAGGCTGGACGGCGGGCCACGAAACCAATAACTTTGAAATCGTTTTGATCGATAACGCAAATGAAAAAACAACTGTCGTGGCGTATCATAATAAGTGTCACATTAAAGATCTACTAAATGAGGACTCCATTGTTTTGGACAGTATGGAAACAGCGGCATTGAACCGAGTTTCGAACGCCGTTAAGGAGCATCTTATTAAGTTAAGCAACCATGAAATTGTATTCACGCACATGGCTGATATTATTATAGAATTTTATAATGATATTTATGATAATTTATACGGCGAACACGATCGCATACCGTGTTTAGATGGGCAGCCCGAAAAATTCGATGCAGTGGTGGGATACTTCACCAATTTCGTAACATCGTACCAAGTGGTAATGAAATTTAATAATGTACTAGAAGAAGAAAATCTTGAAAGTAAATTTTATAACTATAATGTATTCTCGGTAATTTCGGGTCAAATAACATTTTTAAAAGAGAGAATGCACATGTTAACGCATTTTTAAATTTATGTCTGTTTGATAATTTGTTTTTTTTCATTGATGTTTCAAAAATAAATTGAATTTAAAACTGAAAAACTGTTCCATTTTATATAACTAATACAACACAGAAATGATATAAATTTCTAGTTTTTAAATTTTAAGCCTAAGAAATATAAAAGTAGATATAACTAAAGTGTAGGAAAAACTTGTCGATTTTTTGATAGGAACTTATTTTAAATAAAACGAAGTAATTAAGGCAAAAACAATTTATTTTATTTAAAATATTTACAACAATTTTTTTTTTTTTACTTCCCCCCTCCCCCACCTCAATCGATTGAGAGGTTTCGCACGAGTGTACGGACCCCCTCGAACATCACGTCGTCCCGGTTCTCGTACACTCGTGCGTGGCCCGGGGGGACTTCGAGGAAACGTACCCGGCGGTACGTCGACAACTGGGCGAGCTCCTGCGTCACTCTGTTGGGAAAGAGAAAGAGAGAGAGAGAGAGTTATTCTATACGTTAATAAATAAAGTATTGGATAACAACAAATAATAAAGAAATTAACTCACCGGAACCCGCGACAGTTGAGGGCCAGGAGGCTAAAAAAGAAAAATTAAAATTTAGATAAACGAATCATTAAATAATGCATGAAAACTTACTCGTGGGGTATAAAAACGCAGTTATTATACACGACCTGCTTTACTTGATTAAGCATGTCGTGCATAAAGTCGTCATCCGCCACGACCTCCGCTAGTCCCGCCAGGTATGCTGTTATTTCATGTACCAAGCTGCAAATAAATAAAAATTATAATACCGTAGTGTAACGTAAAACAAAAGGTTCACTTACAAGTCCCCGTTGATGTTTAAGTCATCCACTCCCGGCCGGGGCATAGCTAGCCACGGATAGTATATGGCCGGGAGTGGTAGATATTCTAGTTGAGGTTCGGGGGAGGGGGTGCATGGTGGTGGTGGGCTCGGTGGCGGAGATGGATTACGGGGCCTTGGCCCTACCACGCAGAGTGGTCTTGGAGGTGGTGGCGAGGGGGCTAGCTCCAGGGACTCGGGGGTCCCAGAGCGGGAGGAGTCGGAAAACTCGATTGGGGAATACGGGGTATCAACCCCATGGACGTAGCTATAGAGAAAGATTTTCTAAGTCTTAAATAAAACTAAGTTTTAAAAAAAGTATTTCTTACCATGTTGCGGAAAGGTCCATCGCTCCGTGTTGGCTGTGGTGGTGGTGGTTCATGGTTCAGAGAGAATGATAACTTTGAGGTCTCAACCTCTTCATTTTATACTTTTTACTAGGGTCAAGGCGTGTTCGAGAGCAAACAAATGACTTCGAGGTATTTAGTACGTACAAGGGTAGAAAATTTTCGCGGGCAAAATTATACGAAACCTTGCCATTGGACTAAAAATGTATTTCAGGCGACTTTTCTTTTTTTTGGGGGACATTTAGAGAAACCCCTTTAGCGTTTCTTCGATTGACCGTACAAGGGTCTTTAGTTTAACCGTATTTACCATCTCAAATAGTGACAGTCCATGTTAAAAGCTTCGCCCCTATAGTGAAGGCAGCATGATGGCCCTACTTTTCAAAATTATTTCTACGCGTTCACGATGGCCTACCCGCGCCGCGCTTCCCCCTCCCCCCCCCGCGTGTCGTTTGGGCCCCCCACCCCTACCCCCGTGTTTGGGGTTCGCGACCCTGGGGGGTGCACGCGCGCGTTCGCGTATTAATTGAATACGTTTAAGTACGAATGATAGTTACAAATAAGTTTCATTCGAGTGTTAGCTATGATACCGTTCACTACACCTGGAAATTTGATTATTTTCGGTCCTTCGGGATCAGGTAAAACAGTTTTATGCAAACGAATAATTGAAAATAAGGACAAAATGTTTGAACCTAAAGTCGATTTAGTTGTTTGGCATTATAGTATATATCAGCCTTGCTACGATAAATTGAAAGAAATGGGCGTAATAATGCGTCAAGGTTTACCCGACGTTACTATATACGATGGCTCTAAAACAATACTAATCGTATTAGATGATCTCATGTTAGAAAATAAAAATAATATTTTATCAGAAATATTTACTAAGCAATCTCACCATAGGAAATTATTCGTCATCACCCTTTTACAAAACATATTTGAAAAAAACTTGAGAACAGCCTCTTTAAACGCGCATTACATGATTCTTATGAAAACTGTGAGAGATCTTATGCAATTAGTGGCTCTCTCTAAACAATTGGCTCCCAACAACTCTAAATTTATTGTAGAATGTTATCTGGATGCGACAGAAAAACCTTACGGGTATTTACTTTGCGATTTAACCCAGAAATGTCATTCCGATTTAAGGTTTAGAACAAATATTTTACCGGGAGAACAAATAGTCATCTATACTCCCAAGAAGAAAACGATATAATTAAACGACATTACTAAAATTTAATCATTCTTTACGATGTCACCACCGAGAAAGGTCAAGAAAACATCGGGTATTAAAAAGAAAAGTTTAGCCGCTAAAAACATCAATTTAATAGCCGCTTTGGGGCAATTAAAAAAACCTCAAAGATTAGCTATTCTTAAAAACTCTAATCGAGAAATTATTGATTCAATCAGCGAGTGTTGTCACAACGCCTTACAAGGAGCTGTCAATCTGAAACCCGACGTATATAATAAATTGTGTAAGCACAAGAAACATATTCGTAAAATTGCTTGCAAAAATACTCATTGGAAAGCCAAAAGAACCATATTATCTAAACAAACAGGAAGTGGTTTCTTTAGTGTCCTCTTTCCAATAATTTCAAGCCTTTTAGGCGGTTTATTCTCAAAATGAATTAAACACTAGTTTACGCTAATAAAATGACATTAGTACCCTTGGAGCAACAACAACCTGAACAATTAATAACATCAAATAATGAGATTTCAGAAAACAATACAGTGTTATCGGAGTTGGATAAGGAGATGAGCACGATTATCTCAAATCAATCTTTAGATGAAAGAACCAAATGGGTTTTTTATGAAGAGGCGATGAAGCGCTACCTGAACATCTCCAAGCCCCGCCCATCGAATAAACAAGACAGCTGGATTAATATGTTTCCCCTGAAATATAGAGGAGCGGCGAAGAAAATATTCGACCACTTAGCAAGTAACGCTCCTAGTATACGTTGGGATGACTCGGGGGTTCTCTTCGTGAACGGCCTTAAGATCCCAGATTCAGATATAGTTCAGCTAGTTTATTTTACTATACAACCTACCTTCTTCAATAAGTACGGAGTAGCCCCTTCACTCGTAGGTACTCCACCGACGGGGTGGACGGAATTTCAACCCTTTGTGCTAAACTTTCTAGCGCCAAAAAGCAAATCAACGTCTCCATTAGCACCGCCCCCCTCAACCAAGGCATCGCCCAGTTCTGTACCGCTGAAAAATCGGCTTCGACCCCGAACGTATATAAAAGCGAAGAAGAGATTAACATTTGACAATAAAACGAGCCCTTTAATTTCGAAGAAACAACCTTTTAAAGCCAAGAATACATTATGGGAGGTTTATCGAAGCTCCAAAAAGTAGAAACTTTAAAGAATACTTATCTCAACACCAAACACCGGTCAGGGTTCACTGGTTTAAACCCATTGTACAAGGCTGTCAAATCTCAAGGTATTTCGAGAAACGAAGTCAAAGCCTTTCTAGAAACCACTGACGTTTACACACTGCATAAAACAGCTATACATAAATTCAAAAGGCGTAAAATCCCCGTCTTTAACATCTCGGATAGAGTCGAAGTAGATCTGGCTGATCTGGGTTCAATCGCTAAATACAATGACGACTACAGATACCTGATGGTGGGCGTCGACTGCTTCTCCCGAAAAGCTTTTGTAGTACCCATGAAAAGAAAACACGCGACCGAGGCTACGAAAGCTCTCGAGGTTATCATCGAACAAAGCAAACCTAAAGCCATCTGGTCTGATTTAGGTAAAGAATTTATTAATTCACAGACGCAAAAACTTCTTAAGAAAAATTAAATCAAATATGGCTCTATGACGTCAGAAAAATTCCACTGTCCATTTGTAAAACGTTTAATTAAAACTTTGAAACATCGAATATTCAAAATGTTGACTCATTTCAATTCTCATAGATATATAGATCATTTGACAGACATAGTTAAAGGCTACAATGCCTCTTATCATTCCGTAATAAAAATGACACCCGACTATGTTTCGCCCTCTAACGTTCTGGAAGTGTACAAAAACATTTACAAACCGGAAATGAGTACTAAGCCTACTAAAAAAGACGTCAAATTTCGTGTCGGAGATTACGTAAGAATAAGCAAACTTAAACCAGCATTTTCTAAAGGTTATGAGCCAAATTTTTCAACGGAAGTATTTATCATTTCCTCTATTTTGAACTTCAGAAAACCCGTATTATATCGTTTGAAAGATTTGGACAGCAAGCATATAACCGGGTTGTTTTACTCTGATCAGCTCATTCGAACAGTGGAACCCAAACTGTTTAAGATAGACACTATACTCAAGAAACGTAAACGTAAAGGGAAATTAGAATATTTTGTATCGTTTATCGGTCTACCTAAATCGCAGAACTCGTGGGTAACAGCCGACAATGTCGAGAAAATCTGAATTCTATTTAACTCTACCCAGCGACGCTAGTATGGATGTCTACCCTAATAACACTATGGGTAGTTACATCACTAAACTACCCGATCCTATTAATTTACAAGGACAATGGGAAATTTCTTTAGTAGAAGTAATATATACAAGCAGTTTCTACAATGTTATATACAAAACGAGTAAGAGGAAGGCGAGCAAGAGAAAAACACTTGAAGATTTAGTCGAAGAAAGTAGCTCTAATAAATTTAAAAACCCCAAGGAATGCGACGTAACCGACCTTGTTGAACGAAAAGATGGGAAACTGACCAGCTACGAAAGCTACCATCTACATAATATACCGGCCGGCCATTACAAATCACTTAACCACATTGTGGAAACTATCAATACTTCCAAAGTATGCGAAAAAACCGCTTCTTTATTTCATATTAACGAGACGACGGGGCATGTAAAACTAAAAACCGATGCCACTGAAGATACGAAAATTATCTTCAAAACGCACGAATCATTAGCTGCAATTTTGGGGTATAGAAACCCTCTCAATATACAAGGGTTGAGCGATAGACCAGCCAGGTTAAACTACCACGTACCATCTCAATTATATATTTATTGCGATCTGGTTGAAGGACAAATTGTCGGTAACACCCACGCCCCCCTCTTACGTATTATACCCATCGAAGACAAGAAACACGGGGATACCGTGTGTCTTACGTTTGTCTCACCCCATTACGTCCCTCTGTCAAAACATTATATTAGCGAGGTTGGCATCCATATAAAGGACCACATGGGTGAACCGGCTTTATTTCAGTTTGGACTGTTGCACTGTAAAGTTCATTTAAGATGCGCAAGTCCAACGCGTTAGATAACAAAAGATGTGTTTACACGGATTATTATACCCAACAAGCGCAGTCAGGTGGTGGTCTGAGTTTTTACGTCGGGAAACAAGGACAACACGGACACGGACAAAATGGACACGGAATAGGGTCTTTCTTGAAATCTTTCGGTAGATACGTATCACCTTTCTTAATTAAAGGGGCAAAGTTCCTTGGTAAACAGTTTCTGGGCACATCTTCAAATATCATAAGCGACGTCGCCTCTGGAAAAGATCTGAAAACTTCAGCTAAAAGAAGGTTCACCGAAACTTTGGATGATGTGCAACAACAATACGGTAGGGGGGTTGCAAAGAAAAGACTAGCTAAAAAGAAAAAAACACCAAAGAGAAAGAAATCTATAAAACAAAACAACACAAACAAATTTAAATCAGATAAACGTAAACTTTCATTCAAAACGGTTCGTGATATTTTCTCTCCCTAAAAAATGACTGAAGCTTGCAGCACGGGTTTCGATATTTTCGCTCCCCCTCCCCTTCAAACAGCCATCGAAAATTCCAAATGGGTTCCTTATCAACCTTTGACATCTTTGAAAGGCGACCAACCTATTGAATTTGAAGTAACGTCTAGCGGTAGCGAATACAAGGATACCGCCTTAACAATGCTGTACACCAGAACTAAAATTGTAAATGAAGATGGAACTGCTTTAACAGCTACTGACGCAGTTGGACCCGTAAATAATTTTCAGCATAGTCAATTTGAGCGTGTCGATTTGGAGTTGGGCGATTGCGCAACAACACCAGCTGCTAGTAACTACGCGTACACTGCTTTGCTCTCGGCCCTGACGTCATACGGTCCGGCGGCTAAAGAATCCCATTTGGGTGCCTCCTTGTTTTACAAGGATACAGGCGGAAGCATGGATTCGCTTACAGAAAATATGGGTTTTGTTAAACGCCAGAAACTCGCAGCATTATCCGAGGAAATTGAAATGTATTCCAGCCTTTACGTAGATATGTTCAATATCCCCCGATACCTGATAAACGGCGTTTCTATGAAATTAAAATTACATAGAAGCAAAGCTAGTTTTTGTCTTATGGGTAAACTTAACGCGTCAGGTAACGGTTATAAACCCGTAATCGTTGAAGCCGTATTATACGTCTTAAAGCTTCAATTAGCTCCTAAAATTCTATTTGCTCACGAACAAGCTTTAAGCATTAAAGCCGCCCAATATAGTTACACTAGAACGGAAACTAAAATATTCACAATTGCGCCAAATATCTTAAACACATCAATCGGAAACATCTACCTAGGTACCCAGCCTTCACGGGTTACAATCGCTATTGTAAAACACACCTCTTACAATGGAACGTTGGATAGTAACCCCTTTGACTTTGGACATTGGAATGTCAATCATCTAGCAGCATTCATCAATTCTGAACAATACCCCTCGAAAGCCTTGAAACCCCACTACAGTAAAAAGCAATTTGTCCGAAGCTACTACACTTTATTTTCGGGGTCAAACAGTCACTACAACGACAAGGGGAACAATATCTCTATGGATGACTTTGCCTCGGGCTACGCCATATACTGTTTAGACCTGACACCTGACGGTAGCGCGAGTCATTCCGATCATTGGAGTCCTACGAAGCAGGGACAGTTAAGATTAGAATTGGGTTTTGAAAAACCCACGCCCACTACACTAAGCTGCATCGTACTATCCGAATTCCAGGCTTTGTTACAAATAGATAAAAATAGAAACGTGTCAATCGTTTGTTAAGAGATATAATGAATGCCGAACAGATAACACGATTTCTAAGATTCACGCCGCATTTCATGGGGGTTTATCCAAGTGATTTATTACCCAAAGAAATTGACAAGTTTCCTTCGTCCATTATAATAAATTTAGACAATCACTACAAAGACGGATCTCACTGGGTCAGCGTCTACTTTGATGGCAAGAGACGTGGTTATTATTTTGACTCATTGGCTTTAGGGAACTTTCTCCCCTCGATTAAAGAATTTGTTAAAAGAAATTCTAGAAAATGGTCGTTTAACAAAAGAAGACTACAAAACTTGTCAAGTTCGACATGCGGACTATATTGTATTGCTTATATAATACAGAGAACAAAAAGAAAGAGCCACAAATCATTCATGAAGCAGTTTGGACGAGATGGTTTGAAAAATGACATCATTGTTACAAACATGTTGAAACGCGCCCGTAAAGAATAACTTAGTCCTTTTGTTAAAAAATACTCTTTGTAATTTCTTTTGTATCTTTAAAAAATAAATGTGTCACCTTTTTTTTAATACTGTGTTCTTTTATTTCATATATTAAGGAATGTGGGGGGGGTAGTAATGCTAGGAATGTGAGAGGGGAGGTAAAAAAGGGGGGGGAAATGTTTGGCAGATGTATAAGTTGGATATTCCCATAATCATTTTCATTCCTCATCATGAACTCGGAGCTGCAGAGATATCGTACTTTTTACTCCTGGCCTCAAGACGGAAACTATATAAAAACTTTAAGCAGAGCGGGATTTTATTCATTACATACCGACGATCTAGTACAGTGCTTCGAATGCGATGGAATATTATTAGCATGGAAACCCGATGATAATCCTTACGAAGAACATTTAAAACATTTCCCCAAATGCAACTTTATTAGAGGTGGGCAAACAAAAAATATACCCTTCAGTTTTGATGAAACAGAAACATACACCAAAAATATAAATAACGAAATCAAGACCGAGGAAAAAACACCCGAAAAACCCATGGAAAACACTGAAGAACTTTATCATACCTTTAAAGTTAAAACTAAAGATCTCGAAAGACTAGTCCTAGAACTCTACGCTAGAAAACAACTTAACGCTTTGTATATCAAAGAACGACTTGATGCCTTGCGTAAGATTTAAAAATAATATTAAAATTTATCTTCTTCCTTACGAAGATAGACGAAATTATTTTAGAATTAATCAAATACATTTTAATATGAAAATTGAAAATGTATCTTTAATATTAAAACCTATACTTTTAAAGAAAATAAATAACTTTTCACTTTATATTATGGTCTTCATTTATAAGCCTACAAATTGAAAACTCATCTTTAATATTAGAACTTTTAATGAAAATAACTTTTTACATTATATTATGGTCTTCATTTATATCTTTAAATAATATCTCCACCAAAAAAAGACGAGAGAGCGAAAAAACACGGCTCCTCCGACTTAACAGTGGCCGCCATCTTGTACGCCATACTGGCTGCATACTCTCTTTCATATGTGCCTTGACCTAGAAGCCACGATCCCTTTAAATCTCCTTCTCTATAGAGTCTCTCCAAATAATCAGATATGTTTGAATTCTTGTAAATATATGTATCATGAGTTGAACCGGGGAATTTTGCATTTGCATGCAATATGATCAGATCGTAGTCGCAGATCTACTTATCGTTTTTGTTTAAAACTCAAAATTCAGGGATGTCTAGAAATATATATCACCTAAATAGACTTACCAACTGAACATTAATGGAATGGTAATTCTTCCGGTTGACAAATAGATACTCCCTGTTTTGTCCATCGACTTTTGGAGGGGTTGCAAGGACTACGTGGGTACAGTCTATGGCACCGATGACCCCTGGGAACCTAGTTTTTTCCATGAATCTAAAATATATTTATTAAAGTTTAATTTCACAGTTTCAGGAACAATGAAACATAACTAACCTCCTTTTAATAGCAACTCTTCGAGCTTCTGTAGTAGGAAATTCTATGTATGTGTTTCCTAACTTTTCGACAATAGCTTTTGATACGCTCGCACGACTTACTGTAGGCTGGCTAACACGCAGGAAAAGGTCCTGTCCTACACATAATTGATATGAGCCGACAGCATAGAAGCGTAAGGCTATTAGTATCTGAAAACCGTTATTAATATTTAATGATGGGTTCCGTGAAATAATAATTTAAGAAAATACACTCACTTTCGAATCAACAGGCAAATTAGTTCTTGTCTTCTTTTTCCCAGTCAAAGGCTTATCTAGCTCAACGCATAATTCTAACACTAAATCTCTTTCCAACCTAAACAATTGTCTAAAACTAGCCTCACATAACTCGAATGCTTTAGATTTATCTCTCAGCACCCTTTCTCTACGTAAATTTTTCCGATTCTCAATTTCGATAGTCAAATTTAATAACTCAAGACGAGCCACCGCTAATGCCATGTTTAAGTTTGAGAAAACGGGCTGGCAGACGACGTGAAGAAAATGTAACACAAGTTACCTCGCGTTGATTGGTTCTAGCCTCTATCGAAACCGATCTCACCAGCTAAATTGGCGTCGAAATCGACTTCGCATTTTTCCGCTAAAGTATACTGAGAATAGCGTTTTTCGAGAAGTCGCGAGATCGATTCGAGATCGAGAGACTTCTCGATCGAGAACTGAATGAAGATTAGCCTCCCAGCCGAAGAAGATGTTGTCGATGTGGTGCCAGGCGAAATGGGTGTTGGCGATCCGGTGGCAGACAACATGGGGGCTGTCGATCCGGTGGCATGCGAAGAAGATGTTGGCGACGCGGTGGCAGGCAAAATGGGTACTGTCTAATTAAATAAAATAATGGCAATGATACGTGCTGTTACA
The DNA here is from genome assembly GCF_054372755.1 of Phalangium opilio. NCBI lineage: Eukaryota > Metazoa > Arthropoda > Arachnida > Opiliones > Phalangiidae > Phalangium > Phalangium opilio. Next base: position 5,618,386 of record NW_028324198.1, read on the forward strand.
GGGGGAACTCTGGTTTGAACCAAGGACCTCTCGATCTCCAGTCGAATGCTCTACCACTGAGCTATTCCCCCTTGTTCATAACAGTAATGTCTAATTAACTAAAATAAAGGCAATGATCCGTGCTGTTACAGGGGGAACTCGGGTTTGGACCAAGGACCTCTCGATCTGCAGTCGAATGCTCTACCACTGAGCTATTCCCTCTTGTTCCTAACCGTAATGTCGAATTAACTAAAATAAAGGCAATGATCCGTGCTGTTACAGGGGGAACACGGGTTTGAACCAAGGTCCTCTCGATCTGCAGTCGAATGATCTACCACTGAGCTATTCCCCCTTGTTCATAACCGTAATGTCGAATTAAGCAAACTAAAGGCAATGATCAGTGCTGTTAAAGGGGGAACACGGGTTTGAACCAAGGACCTCTCGATCTGCAGTCGAATGCTCTACCACTGAGCTATTCCCCCTTGTTCATAGCCGTAATGTCGAATTAACTTAAATAAACGGAATGATCCGTGCTGTTACCGTGGGAACTCGGGTTTGGACCAAGGACCTCTTGATCAGCAGTCGAATGCGCTACCACTGAGCCACTCCCCCTAGTTCGTAACCGTAATGACGAATTTACTAAAATAAACGCAATGATCCGTGCTGTTAGAGGGGGAACTCGGGTTTGGACCAAGGACCTCTCGATCTGCAGTCGAATGCTCTACCACTGAGCTATTCCCCTTGTTCATAACCGTAATGTCTAATTAACTAAAATAAAGGAAATGATCCGTGCTGTCACAGGGGAACTCGGGTTTGGACCAAGGACCTCTCGATGTGCAGTCGAATGCTCTACCACTGAGCTATTCCCAAATGTTCATAACCGTATTGTCGAATTTACTAAAATGAACGGAATGATCTGTGCTGTTACAGGAGGAACTCGGGTTTTAACCAACGATCTCTCGATCAGCAGTCGAATTCTCTACCGCTGACCTATTCCCCTTGATCATAATCGTAATGTCGAATTAACTAAAATAAAGGCAATGATCCGTGCTGTCACAGGGGGAACTCGGGTTTGAACCAAGGACCTCTCGATCTGCAGTCGAATGCTCTACCACTGAGCTATTCCCCCTTGTTCATAACCATAATGTCGAATTAACTAAAATAAAGGCAATGATCCGTGCTCTTTCAGGGGCAACTCGAGTGATAACCACTACACCATAGATACGTGGTAACACAAGAGATCTTGCTAAATTATGTCCAATCACGATTGTTAAAACATGTATCTACCAGGGCTCGAACCTGGGACCTTCCGCGTGTTAGGCGGACGTGATAACTACTTCACCATAGATACGTGGTAATACTGAGTTTTTTAAGAGAGATCGCCAATACCCATTTCGCCTGCCACCGGTTCGCCAACACCCACTTCGTCTGCCACCGCATCGCCAGCACCCATTTCGCCTGCCACCGCATCACCAACATCTTCTTTGCCTGCCACCGCATCGCCATACCCATTTCGCCTGCCACCGCATCGCCAGCACCCATTTCGCCTGCCATCGGAACGCCAACACCTTCTTTGCCTGCCATCGGACCGCCAACACCTTAGTAGTATAGACCCACACTTCGTACCTCCGTAGGTGTAGAATGTCAAGGTCACTGTGTCAATGACCTATGACGTCATTATGCCACGCCCCCAACAGCGCCGCGGGAAAACAGCGCCCCCTGGCGGCAGCGCGCCCCCTCGCGGGAAAACTTGCGCGCCCCCTGGCGGGAAAACACTGCGCGGGAATCTGGCAGTCCTGTCCTTTCTACAACTGTATCTGTGACGTCATTGGCGGGAAAACACCGTGCGCCGTCTATTGGGAAACTCCTCTCTTCTACAACTGTATCTGTGACGTCATTGATAAGAGATGATTGGATAGCTTTAAACGTACATTGACAAGGGCTAAATCTTCTACAATTGTGACGTCATTCGAAGAATTGTTGTATTGCGTAACGTATATTAAGGGGTTGCGGTAAAGTTTTATCATTGTTAAATGAAGATGTGTCAAGTTCATAGCGTAGCGGATAAAGTAGAGGTTTGGATGGGTAACGCCTTATCCCCGGAGGTTTCCTGGAAAAGGACTGATACGGGTGTAGAGTTATGCTTACAAAAGGAACAATGGTGTAATATCTTTGAGTATGCCAAAGAGATTGATACCTTCTTCGAGGGTAATTCGCCGCGTTTTTCCGTCTGGTTATATCCTACTACTTCAAATTTGAAATTGGAATGTTTTACCCGTGGAAAGAAACGTATATTGGACATAAGAAAATACACTAGAGGAAAATGTGAAAAATATAACGTCATGTACGCTACTGGCGAGGGAATTTCCCTAAATCATGCTGCTTGGGAACACTTAAAAAAAAATAAGAGGACTGCTTGACAATGAGTTGGTGGAGAAAACGAGAGCCGTGGAATCCATGAGAGAAGCTGTTCTTAAGAATCTGACTGAAATATTATTGGAAATAACCAAATATTGTCAAAACGAGGCCTGTCAAAATCAGATTGCTCACGACGTACAATGTGAATTAGAAGAAAGTGATTGGAATGAAAGAGTGCAAAAAAACCTCATTAAAGCCTTGAAAAAAATTGATTATGAAAAAGTTTTTGGAAAATTATAGAAATGATTTTGGTTCTAACCAGCCAATTGACGAGCCATTTCTTTTTAATTGTATCATAAACGATATTGACTAGTAGGTAGAAAGTGTACGTTCAAATTCACTTGGGATTCAATGGTATCGATGGTATTCAATGGTATCGATGGTATTCAATGGTATCGATGGTATTCAATGGTATCGATGGTATCGACGCCATTTTTTTCTGGGCGCCATTTTTTTTCTCGGCGCCATCTTGTTTTTCTCTGACGTCATTCTCGGCGCCATTTTATCTCTGACGTCATCGTTTCTTCTTGGCGCCATTTTGTTTTTATTTGGGCGGGAAATTTGAAAATGTTAAGCCTTATCGGACTTCAATCAAGACCAAAGTTCATTGTGATTTTCAAAATCCTGAGTTTGCTGATAAGGCAAGCAAAGATTAGGATGTCATACTACAGTTATAATATATTAGGAACTGAACGTTCTTTATACTAAGATATTTTGGGAATGGTGACAGACGGCATACATTCTGATTCAAACCTTAATATTAATTAATGTATACCATTAATAATAATTTTATTGACTTAACAGGGTGCAACGCACGCTAACTTAAATAATTGTCGAAGAAAATAATTAATATTAATTACATTTATTTAAATATTTAAGAAAAACTGGAAATTCAAAACACTTCAAAACTTTGACACGAAATTTGAAATTGTTAAGCCTTTGCGTGGGTAATTTAAATCTCGGGTATAAAACCAAACCAAACCTAACCTATTCTAAGCCTATCGCACTGCGAATATTCTATTTAAATCTCTACACTTATCCCCTAAGTTGATATTTTCAAATCTCGCGCCAAAGCGGAAATGGGATCGGAATTCCTGCTGTCTGTCCAAAATGTTTGTTTAAGAGACTCTAGTCGAACTCGGGATGAAGCCAATTAACTAATATATTTATATATATTGTTTAAATAAGCTACATATTCTAAGCATTTATTTAAGTGGCTGTTGCTTGTCTCCGAAACAAAACATACGAATAATAATAAGAAAACTTGGTAAGAACTGTTTGTAAATATAAGTTATTATAAGCTGAATATTAAGCCTCGGATCTCTCTGTTTACAGTATATGGTAGCCGATATGCAGCATTTCATCTATAAAATAAATTCAACTTACTATTTAAGACGAGGTGTATCTTTAAAACCATTCCGGAGGAGAATTAAAATGCTAAGACTGCTTTACACGTGGTGGTGGTTTGAAATATCTAGATACGTGAATAGACACGTTGCCGGCGATAAACAAGAACCGATAAGAAATCTGGAATCTTTTATCGATAAGATATGTTTCCACGTGGTAGGAAAATTTCCAGATAGTAAACTAGAACAGAAACTAGAACCATTTATCGATAAGATATCTTTCCACGTGGCGTGGGTAAACTAGAACCGAAACTAGAACTGTTTATCAATATATTTCCACATGGCGGGGGTAAACCAGAACCGATAACCGATATCACTCACGCTATTTCCTAGCTTATCGATCGAAACTAGAAATCTTATCGGGCTTATCGATGTCTTCATTGAGACTAGAAATCTTATCGGTCATATCAAAGGTCTCCGGTTTATCATGTATAAAAACTCGTGCACGTGGTGATAAGATCATTTTACGGCTAACCAAGCTCTCTCCAGCAACCAAAGTACCACAGCAGCGGAATTCAGCAACAGGAAACTCTACGTTACAATGTAAGTACACTCTCTGGAGTTTTCTCTATATCCATTATTCGGAAATAATTATATATATATAGAGCATGATTATAGTTATTAAAATCATTTAAAGAGATGGATTTAATTTGGTTCAATAAATGCGTATTTTTTTCTTTTTTCTATAATTAGGGACACCTCCAATATCTTCGAAATTTCATCCGCAAAGTCAGTCACGGTTACTCCTGACTGTAAAGTTAGACTAGGCTTAACGGACGGTTCAACCGGCATCACGTTGACAGAGACTGAATATTATCAACTCTACGGAATGCGGGAACAAGTAACCCACTATTTCCAGAATGATGATGATACACCGTCGTCTTCGTCCTTTGATGGGTCGAACCTGAAACGTATCGAACTGAATATGTATCTGGATTGGAAAGTTCTCAACATTCGTGAGATGAAGGCAGGAAGTGGGTTAAACTATGGAACTCTCTACCCAACCAAAAACGGGTTCGCAATTGGAGCCGCCCTTTGGGGGAAACTTTTGGAGAAACATGATCAAGTGGTAACCTTTCTAAACGCGGCCAAGCGAGTGTCCTCGGAGGTGAACGAAATTGTTCATCAGCAACTGACAAAATATATTAAAGAGGCCTGCAACGGTTGTATCATTTCCCATGGATCCCAGCTAGAACACGAGTGTGTAACTATGGACTGGGCTGAACGTGTGAATATTCACTACGAAAATGCTGTTAATAATTTGGATATTAATTTAATTACCCAGTTGTTTAATAATTCAACATTTTTAAGTTTGGATTTTTGTAAAAGAATAGCTACAATAGTAGTATGTAATTCAAAACTTGGTTTGTGAATAAAACTGGAAAAATATTTAAGTCTTATCATTTATAATGAATAAATAGGATAGTTCAAATTAGGCCTAATTAATTACCCTTTAATTCTCCGCCATTAGGGTTTATAGTGAAATTTACCAATCTTAAAAACCCTGAACTTTGCAATATTCCAAAACATAAGCCTAAGTAAATATAGATTTCATAAAGGTCATTTACCAATCTTAAAATACCTCGAACTTTGCAACATCCAAAGTTCTATTCCTATGTAAATGTAGATAAAAGTTGACTAAATAAAGGTCATTTACCAATCTTTAAGACCCTGAACTTTGTAGTAATGCAAATTCTATTTCTAAATACACATAGATAGAAAAGATGATACTTAAAAGGTCATCATCACTTTGGTAAAACACAAACATATGGAAAAACAAACATATGGAAAAATAAACAAATTGGGGTCAATTTTATAAAAATCAACATCTAAAGTATTGATAAGCAAACATGTAAAGTGATAAGCACCGGGGAAAGCAAAATGGGCATAGTTTTATTTAAACAGTAAATGAAGATATACTAGATAAATAGTAATCGAAGATCTCTGATAAGCGAGCGAGATTGGTAAAAGTCAATAGAGATCAAAGGTTTATTATAAATGACGAGATACCAGATAAAAAACTAAACATGTTGGTTTCGGTTTTGGTGAACTCTACCCTTTGTGGACTTGATTAGAAAAGTATAAATAGCCGGGAATTTTATACATCAATACCATTCCTCAGCTAACCCCTGACAGAATACCACCAGTCTCTGAGAGATTTCTCCAGATAGTAAGTTTTCAGTTTATTTTATTTAAAGTTAAACTATACCAGTCATAATGGTTATGTGCGATATTTGCGGCGCTAAATATGCTAAGAATTGTAGTCTTCTTAGACATAAACGCGAAAAACATGAAAACATTAGTTTTCCATGCCCCGTCTGCCCGCAAACGTTTATTAGACGTGATATTCTAAATAATCACGTAGCTAGGAAGCATAGTAATATAGTCCCAAGTCGCCAGTCACGAGCCAAGCGTGAGGCTGAAGGTGTTAGCGATGTCTTAGTTACAAGATCTAAGCCCGCTACATCCGAACCCTCCACGTCCACCGCCGAAACCCAACCAAGTCGCCAGTCACGAGCGAAGCGTCAGGCTGAAGGTGTTAGCGATGTCTTAGTTAAACGATCTAAGCCCGCTACATCCGAACCCTCCACGTCCACCGCCGAAACCCAAGACGATCCCGAAAGTTCCATGCTCGCCTTGAGTGCCCAAGAAAATGCCGATATCCACGCTTTCATGGATGGGATTGATGAGCCTGACCACGACCTCACCCTGGAACCCATGAGCACCCAAGAGAACGCCGATATCCATTCTTTCATGGACGGAGTTAATGGACCAGAACCCTCCCTGGAACCTCTGAGCACTCAGGAGAACGCCAATCTCCACGCATTCATGGCGAGTTTTGAGGAAGCGGAAGAGGCACAACGACCAGAGCCAATCATCGCCACACCGCCAAACAACCCCGTCCACGATACTTTGGAGGAATTACAAGTCTTGGGACATGCGATTTTTTGCGGACGGATAACACCATCAGCTATTGAAACGGATGTTGAAGGGTTAGTTAATCGCCACCGCGCATTAATCGAGAACTATCTTCAGCATAAGTTAAATCGTGATCACGGGATCAAGTGGTACATTTCAGTTCGCGCGCGCTATACTCGGGAATTAGCGAACGAGGCTCAAGAGGTCGAGTTTCTAGCTTATCATAATAGTCGGACACAACAAACCATTTCCGGAGACATTATTCCTAAACAGTTAGATTCTTGCGTGACCGGTATAAAAAATCAAATTGATGAATTTCAAAACACTGGTAGTGGTTGGGTGTTAGACAAGATTTTATTTCTTCAAGTGAACATTATATCGTATTAACCGTTAGTTGGAGGAACTTTTATTGAACTACCCAAGAAACTCGCTCATAAAAGGGATGTGATAAATGTTAAGAACAACGACAACCGATGCTTTATATGGTCTATACTAGCTCACCTTCACCCAGTAGCACCTAACGATAACCCATCGCGAGTGCAAAAATACGTCGAGTTTCAACATGAGTTAAATTTAACCGGGGTAACGTACCCATTCGAACTTAGTGTCGCTAGAATGGAAAACTTTGAGCGCAAAAACAATTTATCAATAAACATGTTTTGTTACGAAAACGAAGTTTTCCCGCGCTACATTAGCACAAATCGGGTAGAAAAGCATCGTCAAATAGACCTCCTTCTCATAACGAAAGGCGAAACCAAACATTATTGCCTTATTCGGAGCTTAAGTAGACTTCTAAGTGATTTTACGGGACACCATCGCGTGACTCATTATTGCCGCTATTGCCTACACCGTTTTTCCGGTCTCGATTCCGAAACGCGAAGGGACGAACACGTCATTGACTGTAGTATACATGGACCCCAAAAAATCATCATGCCGACCAAGGAACCCGTCTTAGAATTTAAGAACTACGGATGGTGTGAAAAGGTAAGATATTCATTATTACTTTAATTGATTAGGTTTATAAATTGTGTCAATCGAGGTGGTTATTAAAATTTGCTAATTAATTTTTACAGTTGAAGTACGTAATATTCGCGGACTTCGAAGCGATTCTACCGAAAATCGCCACATGCATGCCCGATTCTACACTCTCCTCAACGACACGGTTAACAAGGCACATCGCCTGTGGGTTCAGTTACGTAGTCGTGGGACCTGATGGGAAACCGTCCAAGCCAGTGACGTACCGCGGGGAAGATGCTGCCTCGAAATTCCTCGAAAATCTCCTGGCTGAACAGGATGTTTTAACGGAAAAGCTGAAGGATATTGAGCCAATGAATTTATCACGAGCGGACATTGCCAACTTCACTGCTGCCACATCTTGCTACGTTTGTGGCGACGCTTTTACGGTGAACAACTGTAAAGTTCGTGACCACGACCACTCAAGCGGAGCGTATCGAGGAGCCGCCCATAACACCTGTAACTTAAAGCTGAAAACGCCCAAATTCATCCCCGTTTTTCTGCACAATTTATCCCGGTACGACGCACATCTAATAATGGAAAAAATCGGATTAGTGAAGAACCAGGTCATCCAGTGTATCCCGTCAAACTCGGAAACGTACATCTCCTTCAGTTTGGGAAATTTGAGGTTTTTGGACACGGTACGGTTTATGCCAGCATCATTGGAAGAACTCGCCAAAAACCTGGCCAACGGTGGAATTGACAAGTTCACGTGCATGAAGGAGCTTTACACCCCCGAGGAAGTTCAGCTTCTGTTACGGAAGCAGGTTTACCCGTACAACTATATGGACAACGTCGCGAAATTCGCCGAAAGAAACCTCCCCGCTCAAGACGAATTTTACAACAGTTTGACTGACGAACACATCACCGCCGAAGACTACCAACACGCCCAAAACGTTTGGGATAAATTTAAAATCGAGAACCTTGGTAAGTTTCATTTTTCACATCTTTGTTAGGTTAGGTTAGGTTTTAACGTATAATTTCTTCTATTAGGTGGTTATCACGATCTCTATGTACAGTCCGACGTTCTCCTGCTAGCGGATATCTTCCAAAACTTCAGGACAATGTGCCTGGAGTATTACAAATTTAATTCGCGCATGCTTTTACGGGTCCCGGGTTCGCGTGGGAAAGCGCACTGTCTATGACAAAGGTGAAATTAGACCTTTTAACCGACCCCAACATGCACCTTTTTATAGAAAAGGGAATTAGAGGGGGAGTCTCCATGATTAGTCATTGATTAGCGCAGGCTAATAATAAGGACCTACCGGAAACGCACGACACTCAGAAACCCAGCAGCTACATTACATACCTTGGTAAGAATATTTTTAATATTTTCTGTCGTATAAATATTTATGCCTCGCTTATAAACTAACTTATATTTATATTCTCTCACTCCAGACTGCAACAATCTCTATGACACAGTAATGTGCGATTTCCTCCCGATGGGTGATTTCAAATGGATTCAACCCTGCCTCGACTTCACCCAGGAGATAATCCTAAACCATCCCGATGACGACAATGTGGGATACATCCTCGAGGTGGACTAGTAGTATGCTCAACATTTACACGACGCCCACAACTGCTATCCTCTCGCACCCGAAAGACGGGTGATTACTACCGCTGAACTCTCCCCGTATTCAAAGGACCAATTACGGGAACTCGGATTGAAAGAAAAGGACAGCTGTCCCAAGCTGGTGCCATCCCTATATGCCAAGGAGAAATACGTGCTCCACTACCGAAACTTGAAGTACTACCTGGCGAAAGGACTTCTGATCAGCAAAATACATCGGATTCTGACCTTCAAACAAGGAGCGTGGTTGAAACCTTTCATAGACTTTAAAACGGACAAGAGGAAGGCAGCGACTAACGAATTTGAAAAGTCCTTTTTTAAATTAATGAATAACAGCGTATATGGTATGTACTATTAACCTAACCTAACCTTACCTAACCTAGAATGACTTTAGAAATTAAATGTGCTATTCTTTTTTTTCTCTCTCTCTACAGGTAAAACCATGGAGAACCTCAGGAGTGATAGATTTTCATAGCCTTATACCTAACTTATATTAAAGAGATAATCCATAAGGAAGAGAGAGACCAAATTAAAATAACGAACTGTTTATTAAACAAGTGAGAGAGTAAGACTGAAGTGAGTAAATGATAACATTACATTGCTATTTACAGCAGTTACTAAAAACATTATTAAGATATTATTAACCGGTTAAAAACTAACATCGCATTTCTTAAGTTACAGAGTTAACTTAGTCCGAGTAGATAAGAGTCGATTACTCCAACAACCCTTCTCGACGAGTATCGGATAATCCGGCTTTGGACATCAAGTGCTTTAGTTTTTCTTTGGTTAAAGGCTTGGTTAACATGTCAGCGGTCATTTCCTCGGTTGGACAATAGGTGATATCGATGATGTGGTTTTCTCTCATAGCCTTGAGGAAGTGGTATCGTACGTCAATGTGTTTCGTCCTAGCGCTGATCCGTTCGGAAAGACTCATCTTGATGCATCCTTGATTGTCCTCAAATAGGTAGGTTGGCGTGGTAGCCGGGAATCCAACATCTTCGAGAAGCTGTCGTAGCCAAATGACTTCTTGGGCGGCATGAGCTGCTGCGACGTATTCGGTTTCTGTCGATGAGAGCGCGACAGTTGATTGTTTCCGACTTGACCATGCGATGGTTCCCTGTCCGAATTGGAATAGGTATCCGCTCGTTGATTTCCGGTCTTGATGATCACCGGACCAATCTGCATCGACATAGCCGACAAGTTCTGCTGTTTCCTTCAAAGCTGGGAAATGAAGTCGGACATCTTTTGTTCCCTTGAGATAACGCATTACTCGTCTGACGGCCGTCCAATCTCTTTCTCTCGGCTTTGAGACTCTTCGGCATAGGTAGCTGATGCTAACTGCAATGTCTGGTCGTGAAACGGTAGCGATGTGTAGAAGTATTCCAATTGCTTCTCGATATCGGTTGTTGTTAGGTAGAATATCTTCGTCTCCAGACAATTTTGGATAAGAGGGATCCATAGGTGTTTTGGATATCTTCGCATCTTGCATGCCGAAGTCTTCGAGCATGAACGCTATTTTAGTTCCTTGATGGATTGTAATGCTTCCGTCAATTCCTCGCTCAATCTGGATACCGAGGTAATACGAGGCGTTTCCTAGGTCCTTTAGCTCGAAGTGCTTATTTAGTTTCTCGTACAGATTGTTGATGGTGGCTTCATTCTCGTTCAACACCAACAGATCATCTACGTATAGTAGGATATACGTCCAGGTACCGTCTTGTTCCAATTTCGAGTAAAGTCCTGGATCGGCTTTGCTACGATTGAATCCTTCATCAAGTAGAATTTGATTGGCTTTGGCGTTCCAGGCCCTTGCAGATTGCTTCAATCCGTATAAGCTGCGCTTGAGTCTGCAGACCTTCTCTTCATTTCCAGGTTGGATGAAACCCGGAGGCTGTTCCATATACAGGTCCTGGACTATGTCTCCATGCAGGAATGCGGTTTTGACGTCATAGTGTTTGACCGGTAAGTTCTTGGCTGCGGCGATACTGAGTAGAAGTCGTACGGTCTCGTACTTCACGACAGGTGCAAACGTCTCGTCAAAATCTTCGCCAAACTTCTGAGAATAGCCTTTGGCGACTAATCGGGCTTTATATTTGCTGAGTGCTCCATTTTGATCATGTTTGGCTTTGAAAACCCAACGACAACCAATGGCCTTTCGATTTGGTGGTAGGTCTGTTAACTCCCAGGTGCCTTTTTCATGCAAAGATGATATTTCTTCTTTAGCAGCATCTGTCCAGTTCTTCCTTTCTCTCGGATTTAAGTCGGCGAGTTCCTCCCATGAGCTTGGTTCGCGAGGATATTGAACCGTTGCCTTGTACGTCAATCTCTTTGGTGGAATGCCCTTACTATCCCTTTCCGATCGTCTTGGAAGAATAGGAACTGATGGTATTTCTTCAGATTCTTGTTCTCCATCAGATGATGATTCTGATTGTTCCTTTTTCGGATGTGACGTGATCAAGGAGTCAGCTGAATTAGTCTCCTTTTCCCCTTCTGGTTCTGATATGATGCTTTCTTCAAAGGTGTTGTCTCCTGTTCCTTCGTCGAAAGTGACAGAACGGCTGAAGTGAACTTTGGCAGTCTCAGGATTGAGAATACGATAGCCTTTCGTTGCTAAGCCATATCCGACCAGGACTCCTTTAAAAGCTTTGTCTCCGAATTTTACTCGTTTCTCCTTGGGAATGTACGAATAGGCTTTACTTCCGAATACACGGATGTGTCCAATACGTGGCTTTGAACCACTCCAAAGCTCATAAGGTGTTACGTCAATGGCTCTTGTTGGCAGACGATTTTGAAGATAGGCGGCGGTCGTAACAGCTTCACCCCAGTAACGGTTCTCGAGTTGTGCGTCTAACAGCATGCATTTGGCCATTTCCGTCAAAGATCGATTCTTGCGTTCCGCAACTCCGTTCTGTTGTGGATTATACGGTACGGTCAACTGGTGTTCGATGCCAAGTTCCTTGAGATAATCTTCAATTTCATGGCTGATATATTCTCCACCATTGTCTGATCGAAGAGCTTTCGGGTATCTTCCGAATTTGGTCCTTACGGATGCAATAAACTCCTTGAATGCAGTTAGAACGGAGTTCTTGGTCTTCATCAGATAGAGCTGTGTAAATCTTGAGTAGTCATCGATGAATGTTAGTATGTATCGATTACCGCCAGGTGTCACTGTCGGCATCGGCCCGCATACGTCCGTATGGATTAGTTCCATTGGCTCCTTGGTCTTCGATGTAGATGTTGGGAATGGTTTAGCTGTCATCTTTCCCTTTAGGCAACATTCGCAAATAAGCTTCCGTTGACATTCGGATAGCTTGATACCATCGGCAAGATTCTTCGATGAAAGAGACTTCACGGCATCTATGTCTCGATGCCCTAGCCGTCTATGCCAGAGGTGAATGCAATCGGCTGTATGCGAGTTGCTGGCAACTTTTGCTATTTGCTTGGTTTGAAGTCGATAAAGGAATCCATCCATCTTGGCGAAAGCTGCAACGTTTTGACCTTCCATGATTCTGCATTCGTCGCCTTCAAAAATGACAGTGTGTACTGTCTGCGTCAAACGGTGTACAGAAAGTAAGCTGCCTCCTAGTTTTGGAACATAAAGGATGTTCTTCACAGCTATGCTATGTACTTCTCCGTTTGGAGCGAGGCAGTCAATCATGCGAGATGAATCTTCTCTGATTTCGGCGTTATGAATTTGAAATTCTTCCGATCGCTGGACATGTGACTGGTGGCCCCTGAATCCACATACCATGAGTTCGCTTGTGAGCCATTCGAAGCCTTGAAGGCTGTATACTCCCCTCTCGTTCTCTTTTCTACCGCTGCTTTACTTCGCTCACTTCGGGATGCAGCATGTTCTCGATACAGCTTATCTTTGTAACCTCGGCGGTCCTTCATATAGTGCCCTGGCTTGTTACAAAGATAACAGACTCCTCTGCTTGGACGACGCCGTTGATTATTGAATCTTCGACCTTTGCTTTGACTTGAAGTCTGCAACGCTGTGTCATTCCTAGTGGAAGCTGCTCTAGTCTCTTGACGTCGATTGAATTCGTCCAGTAATTTCGCTTTCACTAAGTCTAGTGTCAGATCTGCTTCCGGTCTCACTTCGAGGGCTGTGACCAAGACATTGTAAGATTCTGGTAGACTGCAGAGTAACATGGCAGCGACGTGTGTATCAGGCAGTTTTTCTCCGATTCCTCGTAATTTCTCGACTATCTCCAACATGGACCCTATGTGGTCTTGCATACTTTGGTCATCGTCCTTGAAGCGCATTTGATGCATCTTCGGTAGCAGGAATAATTTGCTTGTGATGTTTGCTTGCTCATGTAGCTTCTGGAGTGTCTCCCACATGGAACGGGCAGTCTTCTCGTGAACGATATGAATTAATTGATCGTCTTCCACAGACAGTGCTATAGCAGCTTGGGCTTGCTTGTCTCTCTTATCCCAGTCAGCAGGAGGTTCCGACGTAGGTTTCGCTTTCTCGACGACTTCCCTTAGATTGTCTCTGGTCAGTACCATCTTCATTTTGAATTTCCAAAGCTGATAGTTAGTATTGTTCAACTTCGTGACGAGAGATTTCAAGTCGCTTGAAGCCGTCTTGTATACGTGTTGACCGAAGACTAAGTCTTATACTATAATACTAACTGGTACCCGACTTTCCTTAACATAAGTATTTACACGTGGCTGAGCCCATTACCTGATAGATTTTGATAGCCTTATACCTAACTTATATTAAAGAGATAATCCATAAGGAAGAGAGAGACCAAATAAAATAACGAACTGTTTATTAAGCAAGTGAGAGAGTGAGAGTGATCAAATGATAACATAACATTGCTATTTATAGCAGTAACTAAAAAACAGTATTAAGATATTATTAACCGGTTAAAAAACTAATATCGCATTTCTTAAGTTACAGAGTTAATATAATCCGAGTAGATAGCCACTCTTGCACATACGCTGTTTTACTCTCTTTCGTTGCAAAAACTAAATGATTTTAGGTAATTAAGCTAGACTAACGATTACAGGTAATCAAGCAAGATAAACGATTACAGGTAATTAAGCTAGACTAACGATAACAGTTAATTAAGCTAGATTACCGGTGGCGGGTAATTAAGCTAGATTACAGGTGGCGGGTAATTAAGCTAGATTACAGGTGGCGGGTAATTAAGCTAGACTACCGGTGGCGGGTAATTAGGCTAGATTACAGGTGGCGGGTAATTAAGCTAGATTACCGGTGGCGGGTAATTAAGCTAGATTACCTATGGCGGGTAATTAAGCTAGATTACCTATGGCGGGTAATTAAGCTAGACTACCGGTGGCGGGTAATTAAGCTAGAATACCGGTGGCGGGTAATTAAGCTAGATTACCGATGGCGGGTAATTAAGCTAGACTACCGGCGGCGGGTAATTAAGCTAGATTACCGTTGGCGGGTAATTAAGCTAGATTACCGTTGGCGGGTAATTAAGCTTGATTACCGTTGGCGGATAATTAAACTAGATTACCGATGGCGGGTAATTAAACTAGATTACCGGTGGCGGGTAATTAAGCTAGATTACCGGTGGCGGGTAATTAAGCTAGATTACCGATGGCGGGTAATTAAGCTAGATTACCGAAGGCGGGTAATTAAGCTAGATTACCGATAGCGGGTAATTAAGCTAGATTACCGATGGCGGGTAATTAAGCTAGATTACCGATGGCGGGTAATTAAGCTAGATTACCGGTGGCGGGGAATTAAGCTAGATTACCGGTGGCAGGTAATTAAGCTAGATTACCGGTGGCGGGTAATTAGGCTAGATTACCGATGGCGGGTAATTAAGCTAAATTACCGATGTCGGTTAATTGAGCTAGATTACAGGTGGCGGGTAATTAAGCTAGATTGCCTGTGGTGGTTAATTAAGCTAGATTACCGGCGGCGGGTAATTAAGCTAGATTACCGTTGGCGGATAATATAGCTAGATTACCGTTGGCGGGTAATTAAGCTAGATTACCGATGGCGGGTAATTAAGCTAGATTACCGATAGTGGGTAATTAAGCTAGATTACCGATGGCGGGTAATTAAGCTAGATTACCGGTGGCGGGTAATTAAGCTAAATTACCGGTGGCGGGTAATTAAGCTAGATTACCTGTGGCGGTTAATTAAGCTAGATTACTGGTGGCGGGTAATTAAGCTAGATTACCGGGGGTGGGTAATTAAGCTAGATTACCGGTGGCGGGAAATAAAGCTAGATTACCGATGGCGGTTAATTAAGCTAGATTACCGATGACGGGTAATTAAGCTAGATTACCGATGGCGGGTAATTAAGCTAGATTACCGTTGGCGGGTAATTAAGCTAGATTTTTGATGGCGGGTAGTTAAGCTAGATTACCGATGGCGGGTAATTAAGCTAGATTACCGATGGCGGTTAATTAAGCTAGATTACCGATGGCGGTTAATTAAGCTAGATAACCGATGGCGGGTAATTAAGCTAGATAACCGGTGGCGGGTAATTAAGCTAGATTACCGATGACGGGTAATTAAGCTAGATTACCGATGGCGGGTAATTAAGGTAGATTACCGTTGGCGGGTAATTAAGCTAGATTTTTGATGGCGGGTAGTTAAGCTAGATTACCGATGGCGGGTAATTAAGCTAGATTACCGGTGGCGGGTAATTAAGCTAGACTACCGGTGGCGGGTAATTAAACAAGATTACCGATGGCGGGTAATTAGACTAGATTACCGATGGCGGGTAATTAAGCTAGACTGCCGATAAGCATATGACTTGTGTTGGTGCACAATTCTTTGAGATCTGTTGGTGCTCAGATCTATGGAATGCTCAGGTCTACTTAATCTTTTTCTGGTATAACTTTGCTCTGTGATTTGCATGTGAAAATGACGGGAAAGCAATTTTACTTTGACTGGACGTTGATTGTCAAGTCAAGCAGTGAGGTTTGAAGTTATGTAATAGATGCTTGGTCAGTTCAAAAGCTTTAACTAATGTAAGTGCAACGCCCTAAAACGTTTTCTCTCCTAAGGTTTCTAAACTATTTTAATTACGAATTTACTTTCCAAACACAGGTCCACCATGGACAAACTAATACTTGAAGGACGGATGGCAGATGGAGAAAGTTGAAAAATACTTGTTGATTCGCCTACTAGCGGCAGATAGTAGCAAACCGGATAGTGGGGGAATCAACGTTCTAACGAGGGAAGCAGCTAACGTCTTATTTAGTCTAGATGGCGCTAGCGTTTTCCGGGATTTGACTCCGCATTTTCATAACCCCCTCCATTTTGGAGCTGTAAGCTTTACATTGGTTGTTTTGTCGCATAGTAATGGGGGCAGTAATGGGCTGCCATTGGTTCTTCAGTATTACTTCGTCCATGGGTCCACCAGCCAATGAGAAAACCGGAAATACGTAGCTCAAATTGGCGGTATATCGCGAAGGCCATTTGTAAAAGTTTAATCGTTTAGCATTTCCCTGTGTATTGTCATAAGTCTAATGAGGACCTAATATCTATCACTTTCGAAACTTTGCTAATATTGACGTTTAAAGTGAAGGGTACCCCTCTTGCCCGCTTTCTTCAATTTTCGGGGTATATATACGATTCGTTTCCATTATAATAATAGATAAAAACGCATTCGCGTGAACCGATGGTGGAAGCCCTGCCATTGGGAGGCTAGACGTTTCTCGTAACCCTAGCCGATCGCCGCGTGTATCTTGAAACCAATAATAGATAAAAACGCATTCGCGTGAACCGATGATGGAAGCCCTGCCATTGGGAGGCTAGACGTTTCTCGTAACCCTAGCCGATCGCCGCGTATATCTTGAAACCAAACGATGACGAAGGAAAAGAAGCCAGAATGGACAAAGACCTGAAGATGGTGGTGCATAGAAGCTGGTGTCAATGTGGAATTGACGAAGAACAGAAGATGGTGGTGCATAGAAGATGGTGTCAATGTGGAATTGACGAAGAACAGAAGATGGTGGTGCATAGAAGCTGGTGTCAAGGTGAAATTGACGAAGAACAGAAGATGGTTGTGCTTGGAAGCTAGCAAGTACAGACTAGTGTCCATGTGGGATGGACAAAGACTAGCAGATTGTGGTCCTTAGAAGCCAGTTAGTAAAGACTGGTGTTGGTAGATGAATGGCCAAATTTCCGTGAACCGCGAACGCGTTTCGAAATCGGGTATTTGTTTGCTCCGATTTGTAAACTGCGAACGCGGTCACGTGGGGTCTGACAGACAGACAGACAGACACACAGACACGGCCAGTGTAATACCTCTCCGTGACGTCATCGTCACTCGGAGAGGTAAAAATGTGCGACAGCTAAAAGATGTAGTGTAGTAAGAAAATGTTTTTACCTCTCCGAGTGACGTATGTCACGGAGAGGTTCTAATTTCGACGTGTCTGTCTGTCTGTCTGTCCGTTGTTACACCCACGTGACCGCGTTCGCAGTTTGCAAATCGGAGAAAACGTGTATACAATTTCCAGATCGCATTTACAGTCCCGGAAATTGTATTCCACTTACAGGCTATTACTCCATTGCCTGTCTAACAACTCAGTTCATTTATCCACCCCACATGGACACCAGTCTGAACTTCCTGGCTTCTAAACACCACCATCTTCTAGTCTTTCGCCCATTCCACATGGACACCAGTCTGTACTTACTGGCTTCTAAACACCACCACCTTCTCGTCTTTGTCCATTTCACATGGACACCAGTCTGTACACCTGGCTTCTAACACCACCATCTTCTGGTCTTTGTTTTTGTCCATCCCACATGGACACCAGTTTGTACACCTGGCTTCTAACACCCGCATCTTCTGGTCTTTGTTTTTGTCCATCCCACATGAACACCAGTCTGTACACCTGGCTTCTAACACCACCATCTTCTGGTCTTTGTTTTTGTCCATCCCACATGGACCCCAGTCTGTACACCTGGCTTCTAACACCACCATCTTCTGGTCTTTTTTTTGTCCATCCCACATGGACACCAGTCTGTACACCTGGCTTCTAACACCACCATCATCCTTAAGGTTAAGACATACGCGGCGATCGGCAAGGGTTACGAGAAACGTCTAGCGTTCCAATGGAGGGGTCTTCCTCCAAGGTTCACGCAATTGCGGTTGTTCTTGCTTTTAACTGTAGTTCGACACCCTTATATACTACCTATTTGAGTAAGGCGAAGCAACCGGCGTATGCTTCATTTCAAACGCCAATATTAGTCAAGTCTCTCAAGAATGTTTAATTGTTCTTTATCAAAACGATGTAACGCTCAATAAGGCGAACAACTAACGAAGAAAATATTAAATATTAATTATATTTATTTTAATATTTAAGATAATCTCTTTTCTCAATTCAAAATTAATACGGAGAGTTAAAAAGTAGTCTATTTTTTTGTCTGTGTGTGTCTGTCCGTTGTCACACTAGTGCGCCGAGTTAGCAGTTCGCTTTGTTTTGATGTGTTAAGAAATCCTACAGAACCTTAATATTCACTTTTTCCATAATATAAAGTGAATATGTGGAAATCTTTTTCGTAATTACGATGCATTTAGTACTTTTGTAGCTTTAAAGCTCTGTTTCATTCCATTCATATTCCAAGGATGTTTTTTAATATTATTATTTGAAATGGCTGTTTATATATTACTTAAGCTATACTACATCTGTATATAGAATAATCCTTGGTTTAGTTATTTCAAGAAGAAAGCTAAGGCCTGGATTCTATCGGGTAAATCAAGTTTGATCCGCAATAGGCTTAGTGAACCAAAGAGTAAATAATTGATACATAATAATTTAACATAGAACTTATATTATTTGTAAATAATGATTTGAAACCTAGGATTAGCGGATGATTATATATTTAGACAATGTAGAGAAAACTATTCAATGACTTAAGCCTCGTTAGACAAAACAAAGCGAAAAAATGTTGCTCTAGTATTTCGAAATTGAGTCGTATACTAGTCTTTTCCCCGACTCGGAGAGGTAATATTTTGGTTTTCCCAACTTGTTTCTTTAAGGACCACACATAATAACTTCAAAAGACATAAAAAGTTGAAAAAAGAAGTAATAAATGGAAAAAAAGTTAAATTTATTGAACTTCACATTCTTTATCATTACAATCTGTTCTCAAAATGTCGTTTTCGTGGTGTTGGATACCGATTTGCATATCTTGGGGGTCGAGTTTTTTCTGAAGGGATTTGATTTCTTTTTCGAGATCTTTATGAAGTTTATCGAATTTTTTCTTTCTCAACTTGCATTTCCTCGAAAGTTTTCTTAAGTTTTTGGTAGTCAGCAATGCGATCATCTTCGCCGCGTTTAAGCATTATGTTGCTGAAGAATATTGTGCTCTTTAAGGCGCTTTTATCTTTTTCTCATTCTTCATTTGATTTGAGCAATTTGTCAATCTAATTTTAATTTAAGACGCGCAAAATTATGGATTAAACTAAAGAAAATGCGCAAAATTATGAAATAAACTCAAGACAATGCGCAAAATTATGAACTAAACTCAAGAAAATGCGCAAAATTATGAACTAAACTCAAGAAAATGCGCAAAATTATGAACTAAACTCAAAAGTTTCATGTTCAACTTTAAAGCCAATGTTTTAACAAATAAAAGAACTACATAGCCTTATTAGTTCATACACATTCAATAATTCTAAAGAACTAACAGCTTCAAAATAAACAGAACACTAGGAAAATGGAAACTAGCTTCTTCCGTAACAGGGCAATGAACGCAAACAAAGTATACATTTCTATTTCTATTAAATTAAATCCAGCTGTGGCCTGTCAATAAGTAAGGGATTTTATAAAGAAAAGCTGGTAGGATTGCACTTTACGTGACCCACCCAACTAACAATGGTTTCTAGTTAATTGGACCATGAGGAGTCCGAAAAAAATAGTTAAAAAATTATTTGGCCGCCGCAAGTTGGTCCAAAAAATTTTTGAAAATTTTAAAATCCATGCACTTACCGCCATTGAAGCCGCTATCCGCTTAACGCATTCTGCACTCAATCTTGCAAAATAAGCCAGAGGGGACTGTGAAAAATTGCCGGACTCGCGCCGGAGTTTTATAGCTATGGATTTTTTTAAGCTTACGGAAACATTTATTTCTGATAAAAGGAGGGAAATATAAATGCGAGAAAAACTGAAATGTTTTGGGAAAATCGTTGAATTTTTTGGGAATTCAATAATTGAAAACGGTAAATTTTGAAAAAACCGTCAAATTATTCGGGATTTTTTTTAATTCACTCAACATTATTTTTGGGAAAATGTGTCAAATCCTTGGTAAATATGATTTTTTGTAAAAAAAATCTAAATAAAAGGCGTAGAGAAAAGGTGTCAAAATATAGGGAAATTAGCAAATGTCAACGTCAATATTTCAGAAAAGGAGTCTAGTTTTTTTGCAACTATATTTTGGGAAAGGCGACAAATTATTGAGAAAGAACCAAATGTCAACATCAATATTTTGGAAAAGGCGTCAATTTATTTCAACAATATTTCGGAAAAGGCGTCAATTTATTTCAACAATATTTCGGAAAAGGCGGCAAATTATTGGGCAGTTAGCAAATGTCAACATCAATATATATGAGGCGTCAATTTATTTCAACTTTATTTTGGAAAAGGCGTCAATTTATTTCAACTATATTTTGGAAAAGGCGTCAATTTATTTCAACTATATTTTGGAAAAGGCGTGAATTTATTTCAACTATATTTTGGAAAAGGCGTCAATTTATTTCAACTATATTATGGAAAAGGCGTCAATTTATTTCAAGTATATTTTGGAAAAGGCGTCAATTTATTTCAACTATATTTCGGAAAAGGCGTCAATTTATTTCAACTATATTTCGGAAAAGGTGTCAATTTATTTCAACTATATTTTGGAAAAGGCGTCAATTTATTTCAACTATATTTTGGAAAAGGCGTCAATTTATTTCAACTATATTTTGGAAAAGGCGTCAATTTATTTCAACTATATTTTGGAAAAGGCGTCAATTTATTTCAACTATATTTTGGAAAAGGCGTCAATTTATTTCAACTATATTTTGGAAAAGACGTCAGTTTATTTCAACTATATTTTGGAAAAGGCGTCAATTTATTTCAACTATATTTTGGAAAAGGCGTCAGTTTATTTCAACTATATTTTGGAAAAGGCGTCAATTTATTTCAACAATATTTTGGAAAAGGCGTCAATTTATTTCAACTATATTTTGGAAAAGGCGTCAATTTAACACGAAACGAAAATTTTAAATTATCTTATTGGCTCACCTAAACTACGTTTTGATGACGTTTCTGACGGAGACGGCGAAAAATACGTTATTCCTTTTTACCTCTGTCGCTATGACCCGTCTCTTCTTTCATGCCCCCCCCGGGAAGGGGGTCGTGGACTTTGATGCGCGCCCAATATACCCTATTCTCTATTCCTGCTTCTAAAATTACATGAATCCCTATTAACAGTAAATAAATCTATGTCGACAAAAACACTTGTCTCTGGGCTAATTCGTGATACAGTTGCACGCGTTAATTTTTCAGCAAAACGAAATTGCGTATCCAGGTTTGAGGAAAAAAGGGGGAGACTATTTCATTTCCTCAATGATCCGAATGTAACGGACCAATTGGCGAATGGCAAATCGGTTATCATTGATCAAACGCAAATGTTTTGGGATCCTGGTCGGGGACATTTGTTTAACCTGTGGAATCAATTGGATGAGAAGAAAAGACGGATTTATGTCGGAAAGAAAACTTACGAGCCCATATTCGCTCATATGTTTTTCAACAAAAGAATTCATCGAGAAATCCTTGAAAATGTCAACTACCTGTAAGTATTTTGGACGAAAATTAGAGATGACCGATACCCGGCTTAACCCGATACCGATCGGTGCCGGTGCAAACAGGAACCGATACCGATATTTACTCACTATGATCCAAAAACTCGATACTTCGACCGATGCCGATATTTTTAGTAGGACAGTGCCATTTACAGATCAAGGAAATAATTTAATTTAAAGTGTAATTTCATGAATTATACTTCTAAGTACACAGTTTAGAGGTATTTCCAAAATAATATTATTAGTTATTAGATAAACTAAATTCAGGTACTTTTTATATAAATGAGAAATCATCACGATTGACATTCATAGAAATGAAATATTATCAATACATTACTGAAAGACCTAAAAATGTCACGTAGCGCCATTTAAAGTATTTTAAACGAGTATCGGTTTAGTAGCATATTAAACGAGTATCGGTTTAGTATCATATTAAACCAACCGATCCGATACTATCGGGAAACCCCGAGTATCGGTGCCTAATTTTAAAATCATTCGGAGGTATTACCTGGATGTTTCACTATGCAGACTGGTCTTATAATAACTAGAAGAATCGATAAAAATCACTTGACTTTCCACTTCACCCTCCCTTTAAAGAGACTGTAATCAAGGCATCGGCGGGTGGGTAAAAACGGAGCCTCCGAAATGAACTAGGCCCATGCATGTCAAATTTTATGTGGGGAAATATCCAGTTTGTCAAGGTAAATATTTTCACCATATATGTGTACGAGATGGCGCTTACATTACCGTTGTGACAGGGGTCTTCCTTAAACTATCGTTGATATTTTAGGGGTCAGTCATAAAATTTTTATGATAGAGAAAAGTTTCATCCTAAAATTAACGTAAATGTTTTTGGGGCTATTCACTTTTAATTGAATCTTTCGGATAGATTGTATTGATTTTGTTTTGCTCATTGTCCGGGAATGGCTAGGGGCATGGTGCCATAGAGCCATGTAATTGCGTTAATTTAAGTGGTGTTGAGGTATTCCATTAGTTTATGCTTGAAAATCGCAACTGAAGTAGCGGACACAACATCCTCAGGTGAGTTATTTCAGGGAATGATTACCCTACGGAAAAATGAATATTTCGCAGCATCACATCGAGAGTGGGGAAGGCGTAATTTAAATCTGGGCCCCCGTGTTTTAAAAGTTGACGCCGTATAGGAAAAATACGTTTGGTCCGGGCATCGTAGTATTTTAAATAATAAAACCAAGTCTATGTAAAGTCGACGGTCTTTGAGAGATTGCCAGTTTAGGGACCTCAGTCTGTCTTGTCGCCTAAAGGATTTCAGCACATACGGGATATTTGAAGCCCGGGTTTGACCGTTTGAACATTCTCCAGGTGGTTTATGTCCCGAACACGATAGGGGTTCCATAGGCAAGAGGCTGATTCCAATAAGGGTCGAACAAAGGTCGTGTTATTGAGGTCAAAGTTGTAAGGGATTATTAACTTGCCTCGCGTTGTTCTAGTTACTGGTAATTACTAATATATATATATATAATTACTTATAGCTCAGCTTCAAGAGGAAGAGGGAGCCAAAGCAAATGCTGTGGATGATGATGACATGGAGAAAGGGTAATGGAGGTGAAAAGAGCCAGTTTTCTACGTTGGAGCCGCGACCCCGAAAACCCCACCGGCGGGCGGAGAAGGGGAGTGAAAAAAAGGGGAACGCGGTCGGGTTCGCCTCGACGTTTCGGTTGCCATGGTTACGCGTTGCCGCCGAAATACTGAATCGTTTGTTTGCGCCCTCTACTGGCTGTCAATCGCAATATGTCGTCTAATCGTGTTCGTGTATGGTTTTCTTTCATGGCTCTTGGGGTTTTTTGCAGTTCAATATTTTTATAAGTAAGAAATTAGTACTGAAGGCTGAAAAATAATGGGGAAAAGATACTGCGTCTATCTTAATTGCAAAAGTCGTGAAAATGGAAAGAAGTGTGCCTCCCAAACTACCGGAGAAATTCGGTTTTTTCCTGTACCAAAACCAACCACTGAATATGAGAAGTGTGTGAGATGGTTACGTGCTATTAAAAGGCCTGAAATACAAACAACAAATGTAAAAAAACACCACTACGTCTGTGGTAATCATTTTCCGGGTGGCTTGGGACCAACAGTCAGCAATCCAGACCCTATGCCTGACCACGATGAATGTTCTGAGATTGTCAACGTCAACCCACAAGTGAGTTCCATAAATGAATGTTCTATCCATAAAAGTTGTTATTCTAATATTGGTGATTATATAGCCTGAAGTGCAACCCACTAGAAACATCTCAACAGACATTATCCATGATTCTGTTGTTAATGAGGCGCTGGTTCTTATGGAAAATGAAAATGAAAAAGATGTGGTGAGTCAAATACGAGGTTTCAATACTATTACCGTTAAAAAATAATAATATATATTATAATGTTTGTCATAGGTATTTGAGGATTCTAATTCGTGTACCATAGTAGAGGAGATTGCAATTCAAACTAAGAATGATTCTGGGGAAAGAGAAATCCCAATTAAACTTATCGATTCTCTTGAACATCTTGCGAAAGACTTCTTAAATTACCAATCAAGCAATATGGAATCCATAAAATGGAGCATGGAGATAAAGCGGGGTTCGAACAGAAATGTTAATACTATAACAAGCTTAGTGTTCAAAAAGAATGACTTCATGAAGCTCATTTTAAACCCAACAATGGCTCTTTCTGTAACAGTTTGTGATAAGGAAGTTCCTAGTAGACATGCTGCTTTTAACAGCTCAACAGTAAATTTTCAAGAGCCAATTAAAATACTAAGAGATTTAGTTGACATAATGTTAGAATTAGATAGTTGGAATTGCTGCCAAGGCATTCGGGGTGAATTGTTTGACTCGTTTAAAGACCGATATCTGAAATCTATTTATGTTTGCTCATTAAGTCAGTCTTTAAGATCTGATAAATGTCGAAAGCTTTTTTTGGAAGAAAAAGAACGTTGTGTAAACTGTGGCCTGTCTAAGAAGGTTTTACAGAGGAGGAAACTGCGAGAAACAAACAGATTTATCAGTGGGAAGCCTAATTCAAAGTTTACCAACATACGATATCTCAGCGCAGAAGCTTTACGGGGAAAATATGATACATTATACACAGCCAATACAATACAGAAAAGAAAAATTAAGCACATGAAGGAAAACATAAAGAAAATCTATAAGAATGATGGAATTTTTATGTCCCAAGAAGAAAGCTCTGAATTTGAAAATATTTTACAAAAAAACCCTTTTCAGAGCAAAACAGTTTTTCAAAAGCTATTTTTACGTGAGCAGATGAAAATTAATGCATCAAATAAATCAAGGCCACGTAAGTGGCACCCAGCCATTATACAGTGGTGTCTGTCCATTAAAGCAAAGTCACCAACAACATACGAGGCTTTAAGGCAAGCCATACCACTCCCCTCTAAAAGGACATTGTTCAATTATTCAATTGACATGACTTCAAAGAGTGGTTTCGATGAAGCTACACTGCTAGAAATGAGGACCAAAATTGATTTGGACAACTTAGAAGAACACCAGAAATATTTCTCGTTAATTTTGGATGAAATTCAAATAAAACAAGACCTTGTATTCAAAAGTAATACTGGGGAATTGATAGGTGCCAACAATCTTAATACCTTTCGAAACAGAGTAGCAGAAATTGAAAAACAAATTCAGCACTCTAACGAAGAAGAAAATAGCAACATTGATTTAGCCACTCATGTGCTACAATTAATGGTTAGAGGTGTGACAACAAACTTTAAATATGCTTATGCATATTTTCCATGCGATAAGCTAAAGGCGGAAGACTTATATTCAATATTATGGGAAGCAATAGAACATTTACAAGGAGCCAGTTTTAAGATTATTTCGGTTATATTTGATAAGGCTGCCACCAATCAAAAATTAATCAAATTTTGCACGGAGAGTGAAAAACTCTTACGCCAAGACAAAGTGGGTTATCGGTGTAAAAATCCATTCAATAATTTTGAACCATTATACTTTGTTTCTGATGTGTGCCACGGGGTGAAAACGGCCAAAAATGGATTAGCAAACAGCGGTAAACTTAAAAAACATAAAGACCAAATTTTCAGACCAATTAGAAAGCTGAAAAAAAATGGGAAATATTTGCTATGGAAGCATGTTGTTGATACATATAAGCTGGATTCATCTTCGTTACTTAGACTAGCACCCAAACTTACGTACAACCATGTAAACCCAGATTCATACAGCTGTATGAAAGTTAAATTATGTGTACAAGTACTGAGCAGTACCACAGCCAACGCAATGGAAATACTTTTGGGTGATGAAGCGTCCGAGACAGTTAAATTCTTGAGGATGTTCGATACATTTTTTGATATTCTCAATGTTTCAAACTGCACAGATGCTAAAAGAAAACTAAAGCCAGCCTTAGCTCCATTTAAAAGTGTGGATGATTGGCGTTTTGAGGTATACTAATTTCTCCAGTTTAAAATACAGTTTTTCAAAAACTAATTTCCTTGTAGTGGCTGATGAAAGATTTTCTCGGGTACCTAGATGAGTGGGAAGAGGAAGTTAGTCATTCTGAAATAGATGATGAGTTGCCCCGATCAAAAATGCTACTTAGTGAAGAAACTTTGGAAGGATTGCGAATCACTGGTAATAAATTAATCTTATAAAGTTATACTTTTTCTAAACTGTGTCACTAATTCTCTTTCCCCCAATTTATTTCAGTTCATTCGACTATAGCCCTCGTCAAATACATGTTGGAGAAGGGGGCACCTTTCGTATTAACTTCACATTTCAATCAAGACCCTGTTGAACAATATTTCAGCAAGCAAAGGGCAGCTTCTGGTGCTGGAGAAAATCCAACTGTTAGTCAGTACGGGCAAGGTGTGAAAAGGATAAAATTAATGAAATCCATTATACCCAAAACCTTAAATGGAAACTGCTCTAAAACTGTAGGAAAAAGAGCTTTAAGAAACAAAGTTGCTCGGGATGCTTTTCGTTTGTGAAATGTCTCTTTAGATTGACAATAATTGGTTATTTACTTTGGTAATTGTTTAATTAAAACTTTCTTTTGAGTTATAACTTTCAATTCTTTCCTTATGCCACTGCTATTCAAACTATCCCTCTTACGGGACTGGATTTGGGATTTACATTTTCTTGTAAGTCCTTTCAAATGACAATTAATTAGGATTTGGTAGCATTTGAGCTTGGCACTGTTTGAGTTCTCTAAATCTTTACTCCATAATTTATCCCATAATCCATTAATAATTTGGTTTTTTTCTAACTCCAACTTTATATTGCAATTTCTTGTAGTATTTAACCGTAAGGGGTCCTTAGCATCGACATATTTACAAATAATATCACAGACTTTAAAGAAAAAGCTATAAGCAGTTTGAGAGAGGTATAGTAGACCACCTCGGTCTTGCTTTTCAGTCCAAGCATGGTAGATTTCCTTGGCTTCTTCTTTTGGGATAAGACAGTTTCTCCAGAAATCTTCACATTCAAAAAACCCAATGATCTGATCAATTGCATATCCTGCTATTTGATGTATGGTGTTCCCTTCTTTTTTCTTAATTTCCGAAGCGCTTAGCTTGCACTCGAAAGTTTTCTGGATTTTAACTGCACTTGGCCCAGGTTGGTTTTCAGATGCTTTCATTTCAGTTGCACAATAGCACTTGAAGAGCTCGTTAAAAAAACGGACAAGAAAAATAGAGATGACTAGCTCCTGATCAATGTTGTTCAGAAGTATAAATTTAGGTAGAACCAGGAAAGAAACTTTCAATTTGCAATAGAAACTTCTTTCTGCCATCAAGTGATTCCTGTTGTACGTAAACCTTGCTTTATCCAGCAGGCCATTATTAGGATCTGCAAATATATCTAAACATTCTGTCGCCTCTTCTGTTAGTTGACATATTTTTTCGATTTGAATTTGTTTAAGGGCATTCTATTTCAAGGAAAATGTTAGTTAATTTATATCAGATAATATCGAAATAGTTTTAAAAGAAATTACCACTATTTCTTCTTTTCTGTGTTGAAAGGTAACTGATTGCAAGTTAGAGGCCTCATTTAAAATTCCTTTCAAGTGTTCTGTTATGAAATCCTCATCAAATCTTAACCCTAAAACGTAAAAACAACAAATTAGATTTAATTTAAAGTTATTTTTAATATTTCTAAATAATTATTAATATTTCTAAATAATTATTAATATTTCTAAATAATTATTAATATTTCTAAATAATTATTAATATTTCTAAATAATTATTAATATTTCTAAATAATTATTAATATTTCTAAATAATTATTAATATTTCTAAATAATTATTAATATTTCTAAATAATTATTAATATTTCTAAATAATTATTAATATTTCTAAATAATTATTAATATTTCTAAATAATTATTAATATTTCTAAATAATTATTAATATTTATAAATAATTATTAATATTTATAAATAATTATTTATATTTATAAATAATTATTTATATTTATAAATAATTATTAATATTTATAAATTATTATTACCTTCTTTGCGTTTCTTCCGTTTTTTGGTTTTTATTTGACAATAATTGTGGTCCATCTCCATCGTGGTCACATGGAGAAATGCTGCTCAAAATATTCCCATTTCCCCGCGAAAAACCCCTTGCAAGATGGCGCGGTATACCGAGGCAAAAATGTT